>NC_139583.1:6129726-6357226 GCF_946808225.1 Silurus aristotelis
TTGCATGGCATGTAAAAACAACAAAAAAAAAAACGCAGCTTCTCGTATCCGAGCAGAAGGCACAGACGGCAGAAAGAGGAGAGCGAGAGATTCGAAAGTCACATGTCTCTGTCTAGAGTTGTCTGAACTCTCGAGCTTCAGACACTCGATACAGTATATCGGGTCGGGTTGCTCTAAAATGGTGCTATCAAGAAGATAACTGTTTTTGTCCTACAGTTGGAATAGATTTCTTGAACACACCTCAGCAGGGGATCCCTGACCTTTCAGGCAGCTTCGGTCAGAGACGTCCACCTGAACATGGCACTGAGGTTTATTAGGAGACCTTGCCATACAAAAGCAACCTGATGGTGAAGGATGGAAAGCAGACAATGTTATGTGGAGCTCCACCGTGGGGCTGGGAAGGAGTGGGGTGTGATGCCAGGGTGAAGTAAACACATTCAGCGCCAACTCTAATCCAATCCAGCATCATGAATGTGAATAAATGTGTGTGTTGGTATGGAACTTTCTTAGGGATGCACACATGCCACACACACAATCAAAGCTTCTGCTTTTTCCATGACTGCCAGTCTAACTGAGGATCATGCATACAAGGAAAGTCAACAAGCAAGTAAAAAAAAAAGACAGACATTCAATCCGAGTGGGATCTAAGACTATAAATAAAGCGTCTAATCTCATTTTTGCAGGCAGTATACTATATCAATTGTATCAGTGTCCGGTGTGTGTGTGTGTGTGTGTGTGTGTGTGTGTGTGTGTGTGTGTGTGTGTGTGTGTATGAAGGAACAGAACACCATGAAAACAATGCATGATGATAATTAATATAAAACTCATGCACAATGAGTGTTTGATTTGAAACACAGCCATACATCCTTCATGAGCAGATCGTTCAGTGCCCGGTTTCGGAGCGCGCTCCCGGCCCGGAGCGCGCGCGGGACAGTGGTGGGAAAAAAAAGGAGCCGGTGCGCTTACCGTGAACCGTGAGCCCAATCAGGAGCAGGATGAGCAGCATCATCTCGGAACCGCTCGGAACCAGGAGATGGCGGTGACCTCCGGGGCGCACTGACAGACACAAGGGAACTTCTCGCGGATCTTCTTGCGTGGCCGCGTGCGCTTCTGGGATGAATCCTCTGCGTGAAGAAATTAGTTTGTGGTCTTCTCCGTCCTTCTTCTCCTCCTCCTTCTTCTTCTTCTGCCTGAGTGCACTGATGCTTATTTCTAGCGCGCGCGTATAATATGCGTGTGTGCGTGTGTGTGTGTGCGCAGAAGTGCGTGCGCGCGCTGTCCGAGTCTCCTGTTGATGTGCACCCGATGCGCTCGCGCTCACCGAGCATCAGTCTCTCTCTCTCTCTCTGTCGTTTTTCTCTCTCCCTCTTTCTCTCTCACTCTATCTAGGAGAGACGGGGCGGGGCTTATGCCGAAACCCCACCCACGGGCGGAGCTAACGCGTGCCGCGATGAAAGGCTGGGACAGTCCGAGCTCATCGTTCGGATTTGCGGCTGCCATACTGGAGAGAGAGAGAGAGAGAGAGAGAGAGAGAGAGAGAGAGAGAGAGAGAATGCAACACACACACACACACGCACCCACAAAATAATGCACTTTTCTATTTGTGTTTTTCTTTTTTTATTTTCATTTCATCTTTATTTTGACTTTTGTTGTTCTTTTTGTTCGTTCATTCTATAATTCTTTAACCAAGATTTGGTAATACAGTGTCTACAGTCATGACCACAAAGCAACCTTTCAATCTTAAAGATGCAAGAACGATTACTGATAAAACTTGGGAGAAAACATCTACATTGTATTACCAAACATTTGCAGACACCTGGTAATCAGTCTGATTTGTGATTTTTGAGCATCGCATTACACATTTTTCCAGTTTGCTCTTATATTTCTCTCCACTCTTCTGGGAAGATGTTCCACTAGATTTTGAAGTGTGCCTGTGGACATTTATGTTTATCAGTCACAAAGGTAAAGTAAGTAAGTAAAGTCAGATAGTGATGTAGGTGAGGTGGAGACCTGGGGTGCAGTCAGTGTTTCAATTCATCCCAAAGGTGTTGCGATCAGTGCTCTATAGCAGACCACTCAAGATCTTCTTGTCCAAACCAAGTAAACCATACCTTCATGGAGCTGTACACTGGGACATCGTCATGCTGAAACAGATTTGGGTTTCTAAGATCAGGTGAACGCAAACTTTTATTATACAGCATTCAAAGACATCCTTTATAACTGTGTGCCTTCAGCTTTGTGGTAACAGTCTGGAGAAGAACCACATATGGCATCCACTGTTTTTTTCTCTTTTAAGCTCTGGACCTTTGTCGAAGTGTGGCTGATTAAATGCAGCACAAATATACAATGTTAACTAATGTTTTATAAAATATATTTAAAAAGGATTTCACTTAAATGAGCTTCATCTCTATTCATCCAGGCTGGATTATTGTAACACAGTCTATGTTTGGATCCCTCACAGTGACCGTCTCTCATCTGCTGTATATCTGCTTTCAGGTGAAAAACAAAAAAATATTACCCAGGGTTTCGATGCCATTCATTGGTTTTACGAATTTAGGATTAGCTTGATTTTAGTTTGATTTTTATTTTAAGCACAAAAATTGCTACAAACTGCATTTTTGACCCTTTTTTTTGGGGGGGGGGGGACACACTTGAGATTGAATTTGTAGTCAGGAATCAGATCAGCTGTTCACTGTGTCTCAATTAAGATAAAAAAACAAATGTCAATTTAATAAGTGTCTGTTATTCGGCTATTATGTCGGCTATTTCCTCAATAGTTTAGTTTAATATTATTTTTGTATCATTGTACACTAACTGTATGCGCTTACTTACTAATTTACTTACAACCTATTTACTTACAACCTAATTACTTACGTATTTTATTATTTAATTCATATTCACATATTAATTCATTTTTATGGCACTTTTGTATACATTTGCATAGCACTTTTTAAAAGTGGACATTGTCTCAAAGCAGTCTACAGAGATAACGTGGGTAAAAGTTGTATAAAAAATGTTAAGTGCTTATAAGTTTATTTCTTATAATATTTTATGAACGTTTATCCTCGATGAGCGAGCCACTGGCGACTGTGGCGAAGAAATGAGATGGCATTAGGAAAACAAAAGTCTATTCGTTGCAGTTCCATCATTGTCGCGGTGCGCAGTGATAAGCGATTAACTGCAAACTGTTCATGCAACCTGTGTTCCTGAGCCATTGTAGTAGACTGTTGATATCAATTACAATCAAAATCCATCCTTAAAGTTCTTGAATTGCTCAGTAACTTTATAAATCTTTAGGTTGGTAATGTAGAACAATCTTCAGCTGCACATAGTGGTCTCTAATCGAACAGAACTCCATCCAGAGGAGGGGGCATCAGGATCCAACGAGAAGAAAGAGACGTATTACACGTATATAACATTTATAACTTGGATATTTCCAGCACACTTACATTGATTCGTTTCCACGCACTAATTTGCTTACACTTACTTACTTACACTCATTTGCTTACATACACGGACTTACATACTTACCCTGACTTACTGACTGACTTAGTTACACTTACTTACCAATTTGCTTACACGTATTTACTTACTTATTTTCTTACTCACATGCTTACTTACTTCGTCTTACACATACTTATTTGCTCACTTACTTACTAACCCTGGACATACATTGTTTATTGAATAACCTTTATGCCAACTTACATGTACCACATTTTTTGTTAATGACGTTTACTTTTGTGTATATTTTTTACACACAAATTCTTACCATTTATTTATATTTACTGACTCATTTTCATTTAATTACTTTGCTGATTCAATTACAATTATAGACATATCAACACTACCAATAACAATTGTTAACACTAAAATGAATACAAGAAACGAAACAACCTCAAAATAACAAATAAATAATAATATATAATAGTGCAGAAGCACTTGGGGGGAGTGGTGGCTCCAGCGGTTAAGGCGCTGGGTTGCCAATCGGAAGGTCGGGGGGTTCGAGCCCCGTATCGCCAAGCTGCCACTCTTGGGCCCTTGAGCAAGGCCCTTAACCCTCTATGCTCCGGGGGTCCCTTATGAGGGAAATATCAAGGTCCGTGACGTCGGAGTGATGTGGGGCCGCCTTCCCGTGGGCTCACCACCTGCAGGAGGGACCATAAGGGACGGTGCTGTGAGGATTGGCGACCCGAATTACGGATAAGCGGGAGAAAATGAATGAGTGCAGAAGCAAAGACTTTATCAGTCACACTTTTTTTTCCGACCTGGAGAACTGTCAGCTCCAGGTGAAGGCACTGATGGATAAAAATGCGGATCCTCTGTCAATTCCCTATATAAAGAAGCGCAAAACCTAAACACAAAAACAAATCTAAAGGTTGTCACATCATGTTGCCTGTCAATTTAAAAAGTCAATCTTCCTACACCTTCCTGTGGGCTCACCACCTGCAGGAGGGACCGTAAGGGACGGTGCTGTGAGGATTGGGCAGCAGTTGAAGGCGGGGGCCTGCTTAGACTGCTGCCCCCGCGACCCGAATTACGGATAAGCGGGAGAAAATGAATGAATGAATCTTCCTACACAGGCGTTCGCTTGACCCAGCCGAAGGCATCGTATGTATTGTACGTGATGCAACATGAGGGAGTGGCTGCATTTGTTTGCATTTCGAGTTTCAAAAGGAGCAAGTTTAGGCGAAATCCAAATCAAATCGTTGAATAGACTGACAAACAAAGCAGATAGTGAGGTGTGGCACTAAGAGAGCAGAGAACCAGCTGGGCTTCACCACATCAACACTTTATTAGTACAAGCAAACATAGTACACTGTATGTATATATAAAAATATTCTATCAACAAATATTCTATCAATATTTGGTGTCAATCAATATTATTTTATTCTATGAGTTGCTTAGTAGCTCCTAGTTTCATAATCACAAATGACTGTAAATGACTGTAGAAAGAACATTACTCATAATCTTACACTTCAGTGCTCATGTTAGTTCTCACTCTCCAGTGTTCTGTATTGTTTAAAGACTATAATCACACTCTTTATATCACCCAAATGAGGATGGGTTCCCCTTTTAAATCTGGTTCCTCTCAAGGTTTCTTCCTCATATCATCTAAGGGAGTTTTTCCTTGCCACAGTCACCATGGCTGATTATCAGGGATAAATACACATCGATCACCTTGACTGTTAAATTCTGTAAAGCTGCTTTGAGACAATATCTGTTGTGAAAAGCGCTATAGAAATAAACTTGACTTGGTGTGATCAACCTTTGCCAGCCAAACAGCATCTAATCTTCTAGATACACTTGCACAGGTAGGTTGTTCCAATCATCTTGAAAAACTAATCACAGATCTTCTGTGGATGTTGGCTCAAATCCTTCTGTCTCTTCATGTAATCCCAGACAGACACATTGATGTTGAGATCAGGGCTCTGCGGAGGGGGGGGGGGGGGGGAACTACTTACAGGAATCCTTGTTCTTCTCAATGCTAAAGATAGTTCTTAATGCCATTGGCTGTATTTTTAGTGTCATTGTCCTGCTGCAGAATTAATCTGGGGCCGGATTAACACCTCCCTGATTGTAATGCATGATGGATAAGTATCAGTCGGTATTTCTCAGCATTGAAGCCACCATTCATTCCGACCAAATTTCCAACTCAATTTGCAAGGAATCTCCACCATACTCCACTGTTGCTTGTAGACACTCATTTTTGTACTGCTCTTCAGCCCTTTGGCGAACAACATTCACATTTTTTGTACCTGCTGACATTTTTCTGCACCTTAATTCCTGTTTTCATACATAGTTGTGTTACCTAGCCCTGTTTCCAGGTTAGTGGTATGCTTTTTTGGCCAAAATTCTTTCTTGAAAACCACCTCTGGCCAGATGTTTCTACCAGTTCTTTGCTGATGGCACTGATATTGAAGGGTAATAAGCATCTGCTTTATCAAGATTCCTTGGCCGGCCACTGCATGTATGATCCTCAACATTGCCCATTTCATTGTGCTTATCTATCTATCTATCTATCTATCTATCTATCTATCTATCTATCTATCTATCTATCTATCTATCTATCTATCTATCTATCTATCTATCTATCTATCTATCTATCTATCTATCTATCTATCTATCAAACAAAAAACATATAACAAAACTTAAAGATTAATTAGGTCTGCTTTTCAATAAGCATTCCAGTCCATCACTTAGTAACCTCTTATGTGGAAGTTGTTCCTCTCTGCAATGCATGGCTTCCTAACAAGCAGTGTTTCACTCACTAAATATTTCATGAAGATGTTTTTTTTTTTTTTCTATTTGCATTTCTTTATTACAGAGCAGGCTACCATGGAGGAAACCATGCAAGTATTTTTTTGCTCTATCATTGTGAGTCCTTCTCAGGATTGAGATATATTACATATTTATATATTGGGAAATCCTAAAATCCATGTGTATGTAGGGAAATCATTTTTGTGAAAATCTCAGAAATCAGGCCAGATTGTTTCCACATGCTATCATGTTGTTGATTTTTCTCTCCATCTTTTTTGTATTTTTTTATTATTCAATTAGTGCTGCGATGGAGAAGTACACAGAGTCCTGGCAGGAACTGCACTGCTCAGCGAAAAAAAAAAAAAAAAAAGGGAAAAGTTTGATTTTAAATGCTTCAATACAGTCTTAAGCCTGCAGATCTTGTTAACTGACAATCAATGCTTTCATTGGTGCAGATTTCAAAAACAAGGAAAAAAGCGAACTGATTACTCTGTCTATCTCCAGGAGCAATTGATGCGGATCAATATTTCAAGAGAGAACTTTTTTTTAGCGTGATCTAGTTGGATTTTGTTTGCAAAGTTCACTCAACACTGACCCTACAAAATGTTTAACCCAAAGCAAAAGATCAAAACTCAAAAATAAGCAACTGATGAACCATTTGATAAACTGTCAATCATCAAATTAATATTTACATTTATGGCATTTGTCAGACAACCTTAGCAACTTTTATTTATCTCAGTTATACAACTGGGCAGCTATGGGGTTAAGGGCCCTGCTCAGGGGCCCTGGAGGGGCAGCTTGGCATGGCTGGTATTTGAACTTATGACATTTAGTGCTAAAGTTTCTGTTACCACTCAAAATGTGATTATTTATATATTTATTTATATATAGTGTTTATAATTCATATTGTACACAACATATTTCCAACCGTCCAACCGTCAATTTCATTCTAAATAAAATTACATAATTATTTGCAACTTAATGCAATTTAATGGAATGCCCTTAAAATAACGTTCTGTTCTCCCAGTCCTTCATCAGTCTCCTTTAAAATGAGTAAAACATGCAGCTTGTCATGTTACAGAAATACACAAAATGCTAAAATCTTTTTGCTCAGGACTCGTGGAAAAGCAGACTAATTAATATACAAATAAAAGTAAATATGTTGATAAAAACATTCAAAACTGCATTTTTACATCTATTATTATTACGATTATAATAATAATAATCATTATTATTCATATAATAATAATAATAATAATAATAATAATAATAATATTTAATAACAATAGTACTAATAACAATAATGATAATTATTTGTATTATTATTATTTAAATCATAACTTTTAGCATCTGTTATATACAATGAGTAAACTGTTACTATAGTAATGTGTAACATTTGAGTGCTTTTGTATAAACCTTTGATTTGAAATATACACTATGGTGACACACAGCTGTGGGCGGAGCTGCGGGCGGATTTGAGTTATACACTATGGCGATGAGGGCGTGGTCGAGCGTCAGCTGTGGGCGTATTTAAATTATATGTTGTGGTAATAAGTGGGTGGTCGAGCGTCAGCTGGGGGTAGAGGTGGGGCAGCCGAACACACATAATGGTTCTCACCTGTTGTTTATTACAGCCAGTATACTTAATGTCAAATATTGAAGGCGGAGTCAAATTCAAGTGAAAAGCTGAAAAGCTTGTGAATGAAGACCAAAACATAATCCAACTATCAAAATCCCAAGAATGCGCAAAGTCAGTCGATCAGCAAACAGCAGACAATCCAGAAACAAGAAACCTATAAGAGGAAAAGATTTAAAAAAAGATGCAAAGAGGACAAGTTTTGATATAGACTGAGGGTCTAACAGCAAACAGCACAGCAGTGTTTCTAATGAATGAATGTCATTCGAATAGTCAGCAAGTGAGGTGTGTGTGTGTGTGTGTGTGTGTGTGTGTGTGTGTGTGTGTGTGTGTGTGTGTGTGTGTGTGTGTGTGTGTGTGTGTGTAATTGAGAACAGGTGTATCTCAATAGAAGCTGGCTGATTATAAGCATGCAAGAGTGTGTGTTTGTTGTGCGTTCTTCATCGAGCTGACATTCAGGGTGACTTTTCGCGTTGTCAGGGTCGGCTGTAACCAGCTTTAAGTTGTGTATAATTGCGGAAAAGTGAAAAATAAAGGGAGCACAGAGCTAATAAGCTGTAAGATAAGAATTATAATTTGTTCCCTGATGGTTCACTCACCATTCCTTAACTTACAGCTGACCACAACCTTACTGCCACATACTCATACTAAAGTAAAGTTGGCAGAGCTGCTGTTATAGAACATTTATGGCATTTGGCAGACAGTCTCATTTACAGTGACTTATAAAAGTGCATTGATGCCTCTGTCAATAAATTCATTCTGATTTTGGATCATTAGGACACAGACAAAGAATACGACCAGTCTAGAACTTAGAACTAGAACTTTGTCAGGGGAGAAAATAGTATGATTTTTATTGTATTTTTATTATTATTATTATTATTATTATTATTATTATTATTATTATTATTATTATTATTATTATTATTTAATAGGAAAAGTTAAAATTCAAGTACTGTTGGAAAAGTGAGGTCTTGAGACATTATTTGATAACAGCTCACGTCTTGCTTTTTTGGACATCACATAGAAGTTCAATCTATGTGCCAGAACAGAAAAGAGTAAGAAAAAAAATATTCTTACCAATGCATGTCAAGTCAAGTCAAGTCAAGTCAAGTCAAGTCAAGTCAAGTCAAGTCAAGTCAAGTCAAGTCAAGTCAAGTTTATTTGTAAAGCAGCTTTACAGAAATCAACAGTCAAGGTGAACGGTGTGCATTTATCCCTGATGAGCAGCCATGGCGACTGTGGCAAGGAAAAACTCCATTAGATGTAATGAGAAAGAAACCTTAAGAGGAACCAGACTCAAAAGGGGAACCCATCTTCATTTGGGTGACATCAAGAGTTTGATCATAAATCTTTCAACAATACAGAACACTGGAGAGTGAGAACTAACATGAGTACTGGAGTATAAGAATTTAAGTAAATGTTCTTTCAACAGTCTTTGGTATAAATGTAGGAGCTACTGAGCTCAGCATTTGTGATCATCACAGATCCAGCATCAGCTTCTCCATGCCAGAGCCTTTAAACACTTCAGGAAGTCCAATGTCAAACTCCACACATGCAGTGGGATCCAATTGGCACTGGTACGTCTCTAGATGGTTCGGGATGTTTGGGAGTTTGGCATCTACTTCTTTAAAGTCCATAATCTTCATGAGGAGGGAGGTGACTGGAGCTTGCCAAACCTCAGGGTGTCTCGGGATGGGGAGAGAAAGAGAAGCAGTGGAGAGGAATTAGCGTAGCTGCTGTTCATGATATTAACAGCACACGTTGATAATGTGCATGTGATCAGATGTTCTGGAGCACAAAGTTATGATATGTGATGTGTGTTATGTGTAGGCTTTGCTAAAAAGATATGTTTTTAATCTACACTTAAACTGGGTGAGTGTGTCTGAGCCCCGAACACTGTCAGGAAAACTATTCCAGAGTTTAGGAGCTAAATGTGAAAATGCTCTACCGCCTTTAGTGGACTTTGCTATTCTAGGAACTACTAGAAGCCCAGAGTTTTGAGATCTCAGGGAGCATGACGGATTGTAGCGTGTTAGAAGACTGGAGAGATACATGGGAGCCAATCCATTTAGTGCTTTATAAGTGAGAAGCAGTAGTTTGTAGTCTATTTGAAACTTAACCGGAAGCCAGTGTAGGGACGATAGGATTGGGGTTATGTGATCATATTTTCTTGACCTTGTGAGAACTCTGGCTGCTGCATTCTGGACTAACTGAAGCTTGTTTATTACTGATGCAGAACATCCACCTAGTAATGCATTACAGTAGTCTATTCTGGAGGTCATAAACGCATGGACAAGCTTCTCTGCATCGGATATAGACAACATGTTTCTTAACTTAGAAATATTTCTAAGGTGAAAGAAGGCTGTTTTTGTAACTTGGTTGATATGATTTTTAAAAGATAAGTTGCTGTCCAAAATAACTCCCAGGTCTTTTACCGTTAAACTAGTAGTTACAATGCATGGGATATAAATCATGACTACTGTATAGCGGAAATGTTGCTGGATGCTAATCTTTCACAGATACTCTTTAATCAGGTTAAAAATACATTTGCAACTGTAATTGATTTTTTTAAAATAGTTATTTATTCATTTATTTTTTATATTTCTCAGCTATTTACTGAACATGTGATTCCGCTACGCATCTGCATGACATTATTACACATTTTAGATCGCATTTTGCTGCTCTTTCTGTTTTAATTATCAGTTGATAACATTAACCTGCATTGCACTTTACAGTAAAATAGATCAAATCTATTATTATTATTTTATTTCTATTTATCATCATACAGACTTTTGACTTTAAGCGTCTCAAACAAGCCAAATATTATTAACTGCTACATTTTAAGAGTTTAAATCTCCAAATTTATGGTCATAAGCCAATTATTTATCTATCAATTGTCTTACATGTTATGCAATTCATTTTGTATGGAAAGTTTCGAAAGTTCAGGTTATGTGGAAGCTGAATTATGAGTAGGTTGAATGTTTCACTTTTCTATCAAGCGTGTCTGAATGGAAGCATTATTTCCCATCACTAATCTTCTTTGCTCGCTCAATCGCTGAGGTTACACAGGTTACACACTGCAGCTTGTTCTAAGCGTGTGTGATCAAAATCTTGTACACAATTAACATAATTGTCAGAATAGAAATAATAAACGAGTGATCTTGAATCTGTGATTTTCAGATTTTTTTTTTTTTGACACATTATTCTTGCATTTTAATAATTGATATGTGTTTTAAAATCGACTAAGCACATGGTCCTTATTATGAGCCTTTCAACTGAATGAGGGATTCTATAACCAAATATGCTTCTGCTACTTTGTTGGGACTTCTTTTGTGGAAATTATACTTAATTTTCCTTTGGTTGAGAGAAGAGATAAAGATTAGCTGAAACAAACCTTGTCTTTGAATATTTATTACAAAAACGTACAGAGCTGCGAGGACAGCACTCGTTCCCAATGAAATAGCTTGAAGGTCTGCCCTCTAGTACACTCTTTGATTAACACTTTATATAGCAAATGAATTGAATGACTCTCAGGACCAAGTTTCTGTATAAGGACTTATTTCCTTCTTAAAGACACAAAATGAATGATGAGGTAATATCGAAAACTGACAAGAGAGATAAAACAAGACGTACAATTTCCCTCTTATCATGCTAACCTTCCATCTACATTCACCCACGATCTCTACTTTCCCTTAGATGTGAATAGAATCTAGAAAGAATACCTAATCATATAATGAAAGTGCCATTACATACTGTATATTAAGAAACCTGATCAAGCTGTTCAAGTATTAGACTCATTATTTTAGCAAGAATTCGCCTGTTTTTTGAAGCCAAAGATATCATGAATATGCATTCCAGAATTTTTTGCCTGCAAGGAGACAGGTTCAAGTTGACATTATTTAAAGCCTAGTAGTTTTAATATGGAGGTTTTGATTAAACATGCTCAATTAAATTGAAAGACAAATTGGTTAATAAGAATAAGAAGTAACTTTAATAACTTTTGCGGACGATCGTGATTTCTATCAACCAAATTAAAAATCGCAGACCCCCTGCCCATGCTTCATATCCTAGACCTCGGTTCGAGAACCTCTGCGTGGAACAGTTATCACTTTATGTTTAAAGACAGAGGGATGGATTTCACTTTGTAGTTTCTGGGTTATGTTAGGTTCATCCAATCGATTCGATGAAAGAGTTTTTGTTTAAGGCTGTTTGCTAGACACTTAACATGCTTATAAATAGCTGGTAAAAGCTCGATCTATTAGACATGGCCTAAGCTGTGGTTCTGTTACGAGCATCGTGGGAGCTGTTCACCAAATGCACACAATTTCCTGTTTGAGTCCATGTCTTCTTTGTTCCAAACACACCCTATGTGTCTGATTTGCTTGTGGAAAAAAAGCAAACAAACAGCCAGACGTCTCATGAAGTGGGAGAGTGCTTATAAGGATCTCTGTTTACTGGAATTAATAGTGGAACTCATTTTCTATCCTGCTGTTCTGCAAACACCTTTAAATATTTTTACCTTCCAATCACTTAAATAAATGAATGTTTTCAGCACTCTATATGTACGTACATATGCTGATGTAAGACGTGGCAAGAGTTGGGAGGTGGGGGGTTGCAAGTAGCTAATTCGAATCATAAAGCTCAACCGAAACCATAAAACTGTAAAAGATGTCATGCTGCAAAATAAAACCTAAAAAAAAAAAAAAAAAAAAAATACAATAATAATAAAATAATAATACAATAATTAAAAACAATAATAATAATAATAATAATAATAATAATAATAATACATAAAGAAAATGCAGAAAAATGTATAAATATTGATATGTATTTAATTATATGAATAATTATATATTTGTTTAAATCTCTGTCTTAGTTATTCATTTGCTTGTTTGTTTGCTTGTTTGTTTGCTTGTCTGTCAGTCTGTCCCTCTGCCCCTCTCTGCCTGCCTGTCTGTCTCACTTTGTTTGTTTATTTGTCTGTCTGACTATTTATTTATTTATTAATTAATTAATTAATTAATTAATTAATTAATTAATTAATTAATTAATTAATTAATTAATTAATTAATTAATTAATTTGTTTGTTTGTTTGTTTGTTTGTTTGTTTGTTTGTTTCGTTATTTATCTGCCTGCATGTATATATTTTTTGTTTGTTTATCTATGTCTGTCCATCTGCTTTTATTTATTTAGTTACCTTAACCACAACCCTAAATCCTAACCCTAAACCCTAACCCTATCCCTAAACCCTAACCCTAAGCCCTAACCCTATCCCTAAACCCTAAATCCTAAACCCTAACCCTAACCCTAAATCCTAAACCCTAACCCTGAACCCTAACTCCTAAACCCTAACCCTGAACTCTAATCCTGAACCCTAAACCTTAACCCTAACCCTAAACCCTAACCTTAAATCTAAATTCTAGACCCTAACCCTGAACCCTAACCCTGAAACCTAACTCTGAACCCTAACCCTGAACCCTAAACCCTAACCCTAACTTTAACCCTGAACCCTAACCCAAACCCTAACACTTAACCCTAAACCCTAACCCTAACCCTAACCCTAAGTAACTAAATTGCTAAATACACTTTATTTTTTTTCCCTGCCTTCATCAATTTGCAGAATGTTTTCAGCCCCACACAGCACTCAGCCAAAGCTCCTTTAATTGTGCCTGCTGTGAAATTAAACCAAATTCAAAAATAAACCCATCACACTGGCTTTGATTCGGTCTCACAAAATCAACAGGTGATGAATTACACCTGCAACACACATTATCTACACATTTTCAGTCGTATAATGAATGTTGCACAGATGCTGGAGTGCTTTCTGACCTTTTAATGATTGGCTTTGGTTAGGCAAATCATTTCCTATTGACCTCTGACATTAACTGCATGCGTTTGGGTTATACCGTGTGCGACACCCACACAAGTACAAAAGGGTTGAGGATATTTCTATTAGGTAACTAGCAAATGATAGTAATTGGAGTAGTGGTAGCTGAGTTGAACTCAGATAGACTTTTGCTGGGGCTCTGCGTAAAGCCCTTTAACCCTCAACTGTCTAGTTGTATAATTATGACAATTGGTAGTGTCTATGTTCAAGGGCATCTTTTAAATGCCACAAATTTACATTTAATAATTCATAATCATTTACTGTAGCTGTTAAGTTGTAAGTTATGTTGTAACTCTACCTGCAACATCTAATAAAGAATAGTAAAGTTGTGTGTACAATTTCTTTCTTTCGGCTTCTCCCATCAGGGGTCTTCACAGCGGATCATCCGCATGTTTGATTTGGCACATGTTTTTACGCTGGATGCGCTTCCTAACACAACCCTCCCCATTTATCCAGGCTTGGGACCGGCACTAAGGCTACTAATGGCTGGGGTTGGTTCCCTGACCGGGGCTCGAACCCGGGCCGCATCGGTGAGAGCACCGCATCCTTACCACCACACCACCAGGGAACCTAAGTTGTGTGTACAATATCTTGTGCGTTTTAAGTACAGATGCTTTATTTTTAGAAAAAGCTTCATTTCTATTGTTATTAACTCACATCTCCTTTTTTCTAATGATTTCTACACTTTATGATAAATACCAAAGTTTACGTTGCTATAGAAAATGAATCAACTAATTTGAATTTTTGTGTCTATATGCATTATGTGATGTAAAATCATAATGTTTTGATTATAGACAATAATAAAAATAAGAGTGCATGGTGGTTTTGTCTTTATTTTTCACAGCACACTCCCGAGGAAACGCCGGTGTGTATGGTAGAGTATACCCTACACGGAGCTGACGCCTCATAATTCCGTTAAAGTTTTATCATTCCTTTGCCGAAATTAGCCATTATCTCACCGTAAGCAATAATCAACTGTAAATCGTGCGTTATTTGCCATGCGGGAACAGTAACCTCGAGAGTTTATATTGCGAACCGTTCCTCGTTTGCGTTTGGGATTTCGGCTCATTAACAAATAGGCCAATAAATGTGTCGGAGTAAAATACATAAACGCTAAGGGAGCGTTATTAAATGTGAAAGGGGCCGATAGTGAGAAAGTTATTTCGGCATTAGGGTGTTTTCAGTTGCCCCGTGCAACATCCTTCGGGTAGTCGTCGGAGCAGTCTCTCGCCGCCCGAGCCAGGTTATAAATCTTATTTATGCACCACTTTCTCATGCTTTCATCTCAAGGTGCTGCACAACACATACATCTCACACTCCGCCCAGGACTAATTTAATTAATTGCGCAGTGCCACAAAGTGACCTTTGAAACTCTGACGCTTAGAAATTACCCATAACAAATTGAGCACGAGCACAAAAGAGTACAAGATAGAGAGAGAGAGAGAGAGAGAGAGAGAGAGAGAGAGAGAGAGAGAGAGAGAGAGAGAGAGAGAGAGAGAGAGAGAGAGAGAGAGAGAGAGAAAGAGAGAGAAAGAAGATGACAGGAAAGAGGAAAGAACATAATGCAGATGGTGAGAAGGTGAGAAAAAGGCGTACATCTGATGAACAGTCTACGTTACACTGTAATAATGTGGTCTGGTATGAGTGTAGGACGAGCCGCGACCGCCACGCCGAGAGACGCCAAGGTATTTAAAGATGATTGACAGCCCGGGATGCCGTTTGATTTAAATGAAAAGAGACACATGTTGATTTGTCTCCAGCCTACATATCCGAACCATGCTGGAAGTAAAAGTCACGCTATTTGAGAGTGCGTACATGCCTGTATTTCCAGACATTATATCTTGATGAATTCTCGGAATTGCTCTAGGGCTGTAGGGTATATAACATTATAACATACATTATTTAAAGCAGGTCTTTATGTCTTTGCACTATTTACACATTGACTTCCAAAGACATCTATCTTAGGACCCAGACAAAATGAACCGAATTGAACTGTCACTTGGTTAGATGTTGCAGATGGCCCCTAAACATACCATAAGAATTTTGACATTTTATGCTTCAGTGCATTTCATATGGATACTGTGGAATCCTTCATACAAACTTTCCCTTCAATCAGAATATCTAGCCTGTGCTTATACATACTTATTACACTTTTTGGTTTGATCATTTACCAGTTCCCACCCACCAGACAGATTTTTTTAATGCCATACAAAAAGCTACCAACTGGCATGGATAAATGCTTGGACGTTCTTCCTTTGAGATGCATGACTCCAGCTACCACATGCTTTCAATGTGCTGCTCATTCTATGGCAAAGTGTAGTGCAACACACTCAGGGGAAAGCATCTCTTCGTGTTCCAGCTGTAAAAACCCGTTTCAGCAAACATAGCACTTTTTCTTTTAATCTTTTTCTATTTTGTATTTTATTTACATGGTTTATGTTGTATTTGGTTACCATTAAAGGTAGTATAAATTAAATGCTATTATTATTATTATTATTATTATTATTATTATTATTATTATTATTATTATTATTATTATTAATATAGACATGTACATCATTATTACTTTTTTTTTTTGATAAAGCAGCAATATGCAAATAAAATCCACATTTACCTCTTAAGTTCGAAGAAAAAAAAAAAATCTGTACTTAATGCCCTGTGCTCCCATGAATGTAAATGAGGTCAATTATATCTCTTTGCATTAATCAATCCGACGTGCGTTACTATTTTGCGCCACATTTCCATTTCGAGCAGGGAGCCATGAGAGACAAAGCCTAGGTCCTTTGTTATACATAGGTCACGTAGGTTATGTTTTCTTATACTGAGACAGTCATATGCAAACTCTGCTCTGGCCCAGTGGGCTGCATAGTGGGGGGGGGACACCGAACATGAAACAAAAGGTTGAAGGTTTTTGCTAAATATAGGCCTGTTATCATCTACTTTTCTACTGTTTATGAATAGATTTATATTTTTCAATATTTCTGGATGCAGTAGCATGAAATTTTCAGTAGCATGCAGTAGCATGAAACAGACCCAAACCTGTTCCAGCATGACAATGCTCCTGTGCACAAAGCCAGCTCCATGAAAATAGCTTACATATTTTGCATTGGAAGATCTTTAGTGGTCTGATATAGAGCTCAGATTTCAAACCTAATGAACATTGTTTCTAGGTTACGTATGTAAACCTAATTCACTGAGTAAACAAGACGCTGCATCAACAACGATTTGGGAAGGCTTCCGCATTGTCCATGCTCTGAATCACGTGTGTAATCTGTCTAATTAAAAAGAGTTGACGTCACCAGTCGAGCCATAAAACGCACATCTAAGTTCACGGTTATAGAACCTGGCAAAGGTCAGTGGGGTAGACCAGCCCGCAGCGTTGCAAATGTCTTGGAGGGGAACTCCAGAGGACCAGTCCGCAGAGGCCGCCACACTCTTGGTAGAGTGAGCTCTGACCCTGAAAAGAGTGGGGAGACCAGAGGTCTCATAGGAGATAGGATAGCATCCACAATCCACCTGCTGAGGGTCTGCTTGTTCGCACGGGGCCCTTTTTTTTTTTTATAGAGACCGGAGCAGACAAACCGCTGCTCTCACTTTCTCCACAGCTCTGTCCTGTGGATGTATGTATCCTGACACAGTTGGTTTAGACTTTCCTGGTCAGAGGCCCGAAAAAAAAGAGGATAGAATGCTTGCAGCATGACAGGTCATAGAGGACCCAAACATACCCTGTTCTGGGGTAGAGAAATGCACTGGCCATGCGTGAGGTGAACTCCAGGAAGGACAGGTCCATGTAGAGGGTCTGTAGGCCACCCCGGCCAAGGGCTCAAAAGAAGGCTTAGACAGAGCCTCCAAAACAATGGGCAAGTCCCACACAGCCTTGGCTGCCTCTATACCATGCCGTCCAGTCCAAGAGGAGCTAAGTGAGTGGGGGAAAAACAGAGGGGACAGTTTGATTTACATTTAAATTGAAAGTTTGCGGCATATAACAGACTCCCTTGTCCAGAGCAATGTAAAAACGTGCTTTGAGTCTCTAGCAATGAATAAATCTACACTCATCTGCAGGAGGCCAAGTGGAATCACGTGGACCCACTGAAACACGTGTGGCAGATGTTTCCTGGCGAGACAGGTCTTTGGTACGCCCAGATCAGCTGTTGGTTAGTAAGGCTGACATGGACCAGCCAATGGCTTTAGCTGTTTTTTTAGTGGCCATAAGATCTGGGTCGGCAGAGCAACGTAGCTCCTGAATATCGTCAGCCCCAGAGCTCAGCCCCTCCGCTAACTCCCGCAGTAAGTCAGCCTGGTATGCCTGCAATAGAGCCATGGTGTGCAGGCAGCCGGCAGCCTGACCTGCTGCTGTGTCAGCCTTGAACCAGGGCCCTAAGGGACGATGCTGCACCCAGAAAGAGATACTGTATCTTCAACCCGGGGCATCGCCCCATAACTGCTCTCTTTTAACCCCACTGCATTAGCGTAGAGGGAGATTATAAGGTTGGAAAGGCAGACCGGGTATGGGCTGCTCGAGGATCTGGACACCTCAGTGTGCAGATCCAAGAAGAAGGGCTGACCTCGGCATGGAGGTAGTGTGGTGGGGTGCAGAAAGCATTTGTCCAGCTTACTAGGCGGATGCTGCTTCTGCTTATCGTCTGGCCAAGCTAATTCGAGCTTTGACACAGCACGAGTCACCACCTCCAGGAGCTCCTTGTACAGGATTGACTGGGGCGTGTCAGCGGCTTTGCTCATCTTCATGCCCTCCCCCTCCTCGGAGGAAGAAAGTTGGAGTGCAGTGCTCCCTCTACTGGCGAAGAAACCGCCGAACGCCGTGCTTCCAAAAACAGTGAGAGAGCACTGGATCTGGCAGGAGAGTCAGGAGAAAGGGACAAGCCCGTCTCCAAGCCCTCCACCAGATCCGCCAAAATCTGCTGGAACATCTTCCCAGAAGAGTAAAGATTATTATAAAAAGAAATAGAGACTAAATGTGAAATGGAATGTTCAGAAAGCACATAAGTTTTATGGTAAAGTGTCTATAAACTTTTGTCTATATAGGGCATACAAGTCTATGTTTGGTATTAATAAAAAGATCATTATTTAGCATTTTTGGAAGAAGTCTCCATTTACAGCAGTTTCTAGTAATCTTGTTGCCTGAGAGAAAGAAAAAGAAAAAAGAGAGAAAAAGACAGAGCCAGAGGGGGAGTGCTGTTTGTAGATTGATATGCTCCACAGTTGTGAATGCTCCACAACATTAAACAAGATTTGTCACAATTTGGCAGATAAGAACATGGATTTGAATACAATTTGAATTATTTTCTTACTGCTTGAGCTTTGTACATAAAGCCCTATCTCAGGGATTTACACTGGTTAAACTTGCATTAGCATTAGCAAAGACTGTCGTGAGATTACTTTCAAGTGACCGACATAAATAAGATAAACGTACCAAATTTGGTTAATGGTTGATGATGTTCATGCCTGCTGTCTCTCTACTATGTTATGAATTTTAAGTAGTTGTGGTTGTGGACATTACTGAAGTATATGTAGTTTTTCACAGTTCTTAAGTAGCTTTTTTTAATCTGTACTTTACTGAAGTATTACCATTTGGGAAGCAAATGGTACAGCAAATGGTACAGTTCAGCATCAGTTTAAAAGCAAACAGAACATGAAAAGAAATTATGGAAGAAATACTTGATTTGGACCTTACAACACTCACAACACTTATGGCCTTATATGCACGATTTTTTTAAAAGTAAGTAAAAAGAAGATTTTGTGCTTATGATAATTGTTATAAATATCAATCAGTGTTTGACTCATTAATATCATTCTATGAATATATTTGTGTGGTAAGAGTAACATTAGTCTTTTCACATAAACTGAGTTGAGTAAGAAAAGTCATGTGACCAAAATTATAATAGCAACATTATAGCCATAATAAATCATAATACTTTGTATACTAAAGTACATTTGAAGGCAAATCATTTTGTACTTTTACTCGAGTGAAAGTTAAAAGGAAGCACTTTTACTGGATTAATATTTGACAAAGCGCATCTCTACTTTAACTTTATGTTTTGTGTATTAAATTAGCAAATTAGCATCAATACTAAAAAATCCATTTGTGTTGCTTAAAAATGCATAATTTTTGCATTCTCATTTGGGTACAGTGTCTTCACCATCATTTTTTAAGACATATGGAGACTATCTAACCTTTCAATGGTCACACAGGCTTTAAATTGCAAATTTGCACTTGATAAATAGAGATAAAATCCTCAAGATTAAGTTGTTATCGTAAAACCATCATGGTAACACTAACTCCACTTTGAGTCTGCACAATGCAACACTGTCACCGATTCCTTCCTATAACAGCGTACCTCATGTTCCGTTTATGCAGTTGCCCTGTAACCCAACACATTAGCAATTAATGACTTGTTAGCACAATATAGTTTTACCACATAGACTAGCGCTCGTCATAATACAAACAGCGGAAATGAATTGCTAATGGGCAAATAGCCTTAAAAGTTCAAAACTCATTACGTTGGTTGTCCTTCATTTAAGAGAAAAGACTTATTGTGCCAAGTGCTTTGCTCCTTCCATCACTGTAATTGCTTGCTTTGGTGGCGTATATATTTAACAAAATCTTGACCTGCAGTGAAGAATATCCTGATAGAAGACTCGCTAATCTGTTTTACAGTGGTAAGATGATTCTGTCTTCTTCATGCAAATTTATGGGCATATTGTTCATAACAGACATGCAGAATGCAACTTTCAAAGACAGACAGAGAGAGTGAGAAAGAATGAGAGAGAGAGAGATAAATAGGTGCAGACTTCTAAACTAATCAGCTTGGTAAAGGGTTTGAGCCAAAAAAAAAAAATTGTACCACACATGATAGTGACTGTGAGTGGGATCAGCTCCTCCCTGAAAATGCTGATGTTTTGTGGCTCTCTTTTTGAAAGTAAAATGTAAAAAATTGCTGACTCAGTGGGCCATTAGCATATGTTAATATTCACTTCATGAGGACGTTGCCAGTTTTCCCAATTGCAAATGCAAAGTGAGCTGTGGCGCTTCCTCTTTCTGTGCTTGCGCTTTGCATTCAGCTCAGTGTTACCCGGGGAAAATGCAGCTGCGAGAAAGCAGGCAATGATGAGTTTTGAAACAATTCCCAAAAAATGTGGTCCATTTGAGAGGCATTGGAATAAAAAAAAAAAAATAGAAAGCGCACACAGAAATGAAGCATAACTGTGCGCGCATAATCTTTAGCTGAACAGAGAAAGAGGCCAAGCACTCTTCAATCATCACTATTGATATTTCCTTTAAACATTTTTTCCCCGTCCTGGATGAAAAGTGAAACTGATAAAACATGATCCACGTTTCGATTTCAAATGCTATGTTGTGCAATCGTTCTTTTTATAGACATTTATTTAAAGTCAAGTAGGCTTTTATTTTCATTTCAACCATATACCATTTCAACCATATAGTATAGTACACAGTGAAATGAAAGAACATTCTCTCAGACCAAAGTGCTACATAAGAAACACAAACCACAGAACTACACAAAACTGACTAGGATGCTACACAAAGTGCACATATGCAACAATTTTACTGCTAAAACATTGACACTGCAGCACTGATCAGAAGATTTGTGTAAGTGCAAATAAATTGTCTATATAATAATAAATACTGTACATGTAAACATGTGTGTGTGAGTTCAGTCCTTTTATGTTGAATAGTCGAATTGCAGAACAGAAACCTCTACACAGACTGGCTTTAAGGGGCCGAATGCTTCGGTACCTTTTCCCAGACTGTAGGAAAGTGAGGAGTGTGTATGAGGGGTGTGTGTGTGTGTGATCAGTCACAATACTGTTGGCTTCGTGAATGCAGCATGAAGTGTAAATGTTTATGAGAGGAATCAGTGATGATGGAGGGAATAGAGACTTCAATGATCTCAACCATCCTCATTATCTTCTGTAGGACCAAACCAAAATCGTCCAACCAGGAAGTGATGCAGCTGCTTATGATGCTCTTGATGATCCATCTGCTGAATGTTGTGAGGATGGATGATGGGAGCTGGGCTCCATTAAATGTATTTTGAACGTTTATTTGCGTTTGGAATGAAATAAGAAATGTAGCCATAAGTCAGGATGGGGTCCAAACCCTTATTGTAGGACCCCCAATAAACAGAACACCCTAAAAGAACACGATAGATTAACATACATAGTAGCTCTGTGGTAACGTCACATACTGATGCTATTCTTTGCTTTTCTTTTTTTTTAATAACACAGAATTAGAAATGTATTCATTCATTATTGCACTGATGCACTCAATCTAATTACAGCTTGATTGGTCAACTTGAAATTAAGCTCCTCCCTGTAGAATTGATAATGCGCTATGAAAAATTATGTTCTATAGTGCCACCATTAGACACCCTTTCCCTATCTAGCATGCTTGAGTAATGGTATGAATTCCAAATGAAAACAAGGAGTCGAAGATGTAGTGCTGTAAAACAAAAACAAGTTCTCGACACTAATTGGATTCCTGTAAAACATTGTGTCTGAGAGTATACCAGTTAATCTATTAGTGTACAGTATATACACCATATACAGTATACAGAATCTATAAGTGTGAGTGTAAATACAGTGAATATTAGTGTTTACCCCCATAGTGTTAAAGTGTACATACTCTGTAAATGTTAGTCCATGTTCTCTGTGGATGTGACTTTAAATGTGTGAGTGTATTCTGCAAATGATATGAGTAGATTGTGTATTATCCGTTAGTCTGAGTGGATATTGTATACCCCATGAGTGTAAGTGTATATATCCAATCAGGATCAAGTATGGTATGTGTTTTTGTGCATTGCATTCCACATTTAGTCCCAATTTGCACTTATAATTCCTCCCACTCTTCTGGGAAGATGTTCCAGAGTGTGCATATATATCTATATTTGTGTTCATCATCCACAAGGGTACTACGAAAGGCAGTTACTGATGTAGGTGATGAGACCTGGAGTGCAGTCAGAGTTCCAATTCATCCCAAAGGTGTTCAGTAGGGATGAGATCAGAGCTCTATAGCAGGCCACTCAAGATCTTCCTCTCCAAAGCATGTAAACCAGATCTTCAAGGAGCTCACTTTGTGCACAGGGGCATCGCCATGCTGAAGCAGGTTTGGGTTTCCAAGTTCAAGTGAATGCAAAATGTAATAACTAATCTGAAACACATCCCATACAACTGAGTGCCTCCAGCTTTGTGGTAGCAGTTTGGAAAATAACCACATACAGCAGTCATGTGACCCAATACTTTTGGAAATACAGTGTATACACCATGACTGTGTTATGAAGTGAAGTGTATAAACTATGTGAGTGTTGGTGTGTACACTCCATGAATCTGATAGTATACTGTGTACTTTGTACAGTATACTCTGTGTGAGTGTATATACTCCGAGTGAGAGTGTTTGCATTTGTGAGTGTGACAAATATAGTTTGTGTGTATATCTAAAACACTTGAGTGTGAGTGTATATAACTCAGAGTGTAAGTGTACTGTATATGAGTCTCTCTCTGTGTGTGTGTGTGTGTGTGTGTGTGTGTGTGTGTGTGTGTGTGTGTGTGTGTGTGTATACCTCCATAATTGTGAAAGTATAAAACTTTATAAGTGTGAGTGTAAAGAACTCCATGAGAGTTAGTGTAAATAATCTGTGCGTGTATATACACCATGAGTTTGAGTCTATAATGTACACTGTGAGTGCGAGTCTATATACTTCATGGATGTGACAGAATTAGGTTGCTCAGTAAAGGGATCAAATAAGCGAGTGAGCAGATAATGTATTCATCTCCTTGTCTCTTGTGAACAAGCTGGCATATAAGCTCTAACGGTTTTAATTGTCCCCCTTTCCTCAGCGCTTACAAAGCAACTGTTTTAAATAATTTGAAGAGCAGTCTGTTTACATTGGGAATGCCAAGCTCTCTTCTTCTCTTCCTCTCGCAGACAAACACACACACACACACACACACACACACACACACACACACACACACACATACATAAATACATACATATATATATATATATATATATATATATATATATATATATATATATATATATATATATATATATATACACACACACACACAAACTATAAAGCCTGTGGTCTAATTACAGCTTGTTGTTTGTTACCCTGAATATGTCTTTAGTGATGTCATTTCCTTTGTGTGCAGAGTGTCACGCATTTCTGTTTCCAAACACAAGGAGAGCCTGTTTTTCGGCACCCCCACTTCTTCCTCGGGGGTTACCAGCATCGCCGACAAGTTTCCCTATTATTAGTGACTTTGTCTTCCTAGTTTGAAAGTCGTTTATAATTTGAAAAAATGTAAAAAAAACAACAACTTTTTTTTATTACCATGTTGATTTCAGCAGTAAACTACTGCTGCTACTACTACTGATAATGATAAAAATAGTTATAACAGTAAACTAATTGTGAGTGTGTACTGGGTGATTACACTCATGCTTCAGTCGTGTGGGTGCAACATTCATCAAATCTGTGCTTTCCCTGAGACAGCCTGAGTTTTTGTCCTGTATTGTGTTGTCACAGCAACTAAACATGTTGCTTGAGCCAGGATTTCGAGAGTACAGATGGGGGACGAAGCTAATGGGGTTATAAGTGGCTGTTATGCTAAATGGTTAGGTGAAAGAGCAAAACCTCCAATTGCTACATTTCTGTATTTTGCTTTAAACAACCTATTGAAATTGGCCAGATTTAAATTTCGATTCAGTTTCTGATTGATGTTTTATTGATATTGAAGTGTAACAATGTGGAACAAATAAAGAACAAATAAAAAAACACTTGGAAAATGACGAGGTCATCTGAGGCTGTGTTTTTTCCTATAACATCACATGCTTTAATTCTACCTTCTATTCTACCTTTCTGCAGAAATTCAGGTTAAAAGTCAATAATTCGAATATGAGATGAGTAAAAGTCTTAGAGTATCTGATTTGAACAATACTTGAGTATTTGTCTCATATTGAACGCAGGCTCAAAAAAGTCCTCAACACCAAGATATGTTAGTAAAAAAGCCAAAAGTTAATTTGTGATTTATTTCTTACAATACAAATCAAATTGTACACCTTAAACCAAGATCAACGCAACAGCCTCTTCAACCTGCCAGTATGAACCAGTGATCAAACAAGTTGGTGGTGGTAGCTCAGCAGTTAAGGCACTGGACTTTGGGTCGGAAGGTCACAAGTTCAAATCCCACCACCACCAAGCTGCCACTGTTGGGCCCTTGAGCAGGGCCCCTTACCCTCACCTGTTTAGTTGTAAGTCGCTTTGAATAAGGGCGTCTGCCACTAAATGTAAAAAAAAGACAGTAAGAATATAGTAAAGCAATCTTTCAAAAAGGGATTAAGTCAAGTTTATTTCTATTGCACTTTTCACAGCAGACATTGTCTCAAAGCAGCTTTACAGAATTTAACAGGTGAGGTGAACGATGAGCAGCATGATGAGCAGCGATGGAGACTGTGACAAGGAAAAACTCCCTTAGATGTTATGAGGAAGAAACCTTGAGAGGAACCAGACTCAAAAGTGGGGAACCCATCCTCATTTGGGTGACATCGAAAGTGTGATTATAGTCTTTAAACAATACAGAACACTGGAAAATGAGAACTAACATGAGCACTGAAGTGTGTGAATATGAGTAATGTTCCTTCTACAGTCTTATACATTTATTTGAGATTATGGAACCAGAAGCTACTGAGCAACTCATAAAATAGCTCAACATTTTAATTAATGATTAACAAATAAAATGACAGTGTCATGTCATGAAGTAGAAGAACCATTAGTATTCAATGAACAAATAAAAGGAAGTAATTCATTCGAGATGAATTAAAACCAAATATTCAGAGCTGACTGTGATTTGATGCACCTTTTAATCTCAGAGAGGTGTGATATTTTTATTCAGCTTCAACAAAAGTTGGATCTTAAAGTTTTAGGAATTGATTCAAGCTCTTGATTCAGTGCTAAAAATTCACTCACAGGCAGCAGATGCCTGTAGGGGAGTGTTGAGCCTTAATGACATCTTTGACAGAGGTGCAAAATGTAATTGGTTACAGTCATTGTCAATTACAGTATAGTGAAGTAAAAAAGTACATATATTGAATCATAAATGTCTTTGAGTAGAAAAGCAAAGTTGCTTAAATCTTTGATACTTTAACCCCCTAACCCTAACCCTAACCCTAACCCTAACCCTAACCCTAACCCTAACCCTAAATGTCAAACAGTTACTCAGAAACTTTACCCCATTGATGAGTAATATTTGTATTTAATAAAATGACAGACATAAATGTAGTGGTTGTGGTTTGTAACCTACTGAATTCCCTTGTTATCAATATCTGAAACATATGAGGATGTCTTCTGATTTTGGATGGAGATCTGAATGCAGATAAGGATATTTGAAGCACTAAACAAATTGTTGCATCACAGCTTTACATGTGATGAATCTGTGAATCTATGAATCTGTGGTGAAGGTGCTTTCTGCGATGATGTGCTGTCTTTGTGGACACTGAATTTACAGCACACGTTTTTTTCCCTTGAAAGTTGATTGCCCAGCAAGAATGACAGGCTATCCTTTGAAGTACAAGCTCATCACAGCAAACCCTTCTAAAGTCCACCTCTATTTTTTTTATTCTGTCCTCAATCAGAGACAGATTGTTGCTTCCAGACCAGTCGGTAAATCGCACCGAGGCCACACTGTATGCTGATGAGGCTCAGCGCTGGAGTGTGATCAGCGAAGTTCATAATGTGATTTGAGCTCTGCTTTGAAGCACAGTCACACTTGAGTCAGCAGCGTGAACATCAGTGGACTGAGCATGCAGCCCTGAGGGGGCCCAGGCTCAATATGGTGGTCTTACTCATCCTGAATGGTCTCTGACCCAGTTAAAAAGGCAATGTTCAGGTCTCTGTCAAATGGTTATTTTAAATGCTGAACTTAAGGCATTTAATAGAATACCTATATTTTTCTATATTATACAATTAGATGGATTTCTATCAGAAGCATAATGGAAGCAAATACTGAGACATGCATGCTGTCTAATATTCTAGGTTTAACTACACACTAATTGGTGAAATGTTGTGGTTCCATTTTTTACAACAAGCTCTGGCAATATTTCTATATGAAGGACCTATACACCAATCAGGAATAAAATTATGCCCCTAATATCTCCCACCCACTAACAGGTGCCATGATGAAGAGATAATCAGTGTTATTTACTTCACCACTTGTAGGTCATAATGATCATAATGTTATGCCTGATCAGTATATGCACTGAATAATGTATGCTGACTATAGTAATACAGTCAATATATGTAAAACTTTCTTTTCGGCTTCTCCCGTTAGGGGTCGCCACAGCGGATCCTCCGCACGTTTGATTTGGCACATGTTTTACGCTGGATGCCCTTCCTAACGCAACCCTCCCCAATTTATCCGGGCTTGGGACCGGCACTAAGAGTGGCTGGGGATGGTTCCCTGACCGGGAATCGAACCCGGGTCGCAGCGGTGGGAGCACTGCATCTTAACCACTAGACCACCAGGGGACCATACAGTCAATATATGTATAAGGTTAAATTTCATTTAACAATAATTTTTTTTATATGAATATAAAATTTATCTTGATAAATTTTTGAAGTGGACACAAATAATAGTCAAATTGTACTTATAAAGACACAGTGTCCCCACAGTGAAAAACTTTGCTTTTATAATTTTTTTCATCAAGTTTTTCTCAGGTTCAATGAAAAGCAAAACAAGGAATTAAACAAAAGTTTACATTTTTATTTAAAATTAATTAAGACACTTAAGAACAGAATAGAAATTGATTATACAAAAAAGTACAAAACACAGTGCTCATTTAGTAAATGCACAGATAAACAATATGCTAATTGTATTAAATTAAATTAACATTATACTAATTCATCCCAAATAAAACACTGCATGGGAAACGGCTTTGGTGTGTTAGTGTCAGTGCACTATGCTACAAGCTACTGTAAACAAGCTAACGTTCACTAGATAAGTCATATTCTAATCAGTAATATAGCAGATTCATGGAAAATTACATCGCTAATCAGCATTTTTGCCGCAACTAATTTATGAATGAGACTGCATCAACTACATTAAAGAGAATCGCTTTATTTAAAGTGAATAAAATACCCTATTTTATTCTGGGGGGGGCATGTCATCCCGGTTTTATTCTGGGGGGGGGGCATGTCATCCCAGTCCCCCCCCAGGGATTTACGCCCATGTTTACCTGTACCTATTTTAATATAATTTGGTCACGTTCTGCGGGCCGGATTAATAAATCCAACGGGCCGTGTGTGGCCCACGGGCCGTAGTTTGCCCATGTCTGTTCTAACTCCTCGCAGTTATGCTGATCACACACACCTGACTCTCATTTACTTACTCATCCCATCTCCTATTTAGCCCCTCACCTCCACACACTCATGGTCCGTTATTGTTTGTGCATGATCGTATATGTTGGTTCATGGCGGTCTGTGTAATCGCGCATACGTATCCCGCTACGTACCCTTCTTCTCAGACTCTGCATTCTCTCAACGGCCCCCCGGATTACCCCGATCCTGCTGTTTTCCATGTTCACGCTGTCTGCACCACATTTATCCGTTGCTGCCCAGCGCTGCGCTTTCCATAGCGCGGATCCGTGGTTTCTTTACACGAACTGTCTCTGCTTTCACAGAACTTCGTGGACCGCGCTCCCGGAGCGCACCACTGGATATTACTGCTTCGCTACAAGTATTACTGGATTATCTCCTGAGTATTCTTAATAAACTTTGTTTGTGTTTACTTCGGCTTCCGCCTCCTTATCCGGATTACAGGTTATCTCGATCCGCGTGACCAATCAAACAAATCGCAGCAACGCTGTTGTGTAAAAAACCTCCAAAAACATGTGCATGCACATTCTCATTTAATAACGCACATCATTTACATAAAGAAATTTCAAGCACGTTAATATATTGCCGCCATATTGGTTTTCGTTTATCTTGATCATCGGTTATCTCGACGCTTTTTGGCGACCCCCCTAGGCTGGCGACATAACCGGGTTCCACTGTATGTATATATATATATATATATATATATATATATATATATATATATTTTATACACATAATGCAACATCTCTGTATAACAATGCTCCAACTAATTTTTCTCTATTTACTGTAAATATACATTACAGTAAAAAAGAAATATATAACATATATAATATTGTAACTTTCAATCTTGTAAATTTTTTTCAGTTCAAGATCAGTTCAACATTGTGAAAGTCGCAAATCAGCGAACACATCTGCCACTAACAAAACCTCCTGCAAGAATTTAATTAAAGACCAAACCTGTAAGGAAATAAAGAGAGAGAGAAAAAAAGCTAGAACACATAAACAAAAAGACTTAGCAGCAGGAGATACTGTAAGAGCTACACAGAGCCGGTCTGAATGCAGGGACGTCTTTTAATCTATTCAGACAAGGAGCAGGTGAGTTACTTTCCGCTTATTAATAATTGATGCGAGTGCAGGGATTCCCTGTTCGCCCTTCATGGCGGTGGGAATGATTGGTTTGGAAATGCAATTTCAAAAAGGATTCAATCAATTCAGTTCAAATGTTTGAATGTGGCAGAAGTTTAATTTGAGGTTGGGGAAAAAGATATTTTTGGTCATAGCATTATTTATGATGTGAATTTCAATGGATTTGGTCGGAATAGTTCAAACTGTTAGCATTCATAAATTCATAATGTAGTAGTCTTTACTTTTTTGATTGATTTACTAAATTTATCCATTATATATCCATTATGTGGACACCTGACTCAAAGGGTTGTTCCTTAAACTGTTACCATAAATATGGCACAATTGTCTTTAAATGTGATGCCATTCATTTTCACTTAAACTAGAAGACACAAACCTGTTCCAGTATGACATTTCCCCTGTGCACAAAGCCAGCTCCATGAAGATTAGCATTACATGGGTTGGACTAGAAGATCTTGAGTGGCCTGCTATAGAGCTCCGACCTTAACCCTTCTGAACACCTTCAGGATGAATGCTAAGTGCACCCCAGCGTTCCTCACCTCACCTCGCCTACATCTGTATCTGACTGGCTGAATGAGCACAATTCTCCACAAGCACACTCTGAAATCTAGTGAAATATCTTCCCAGAAGAGTGGAGGGATCTATAATAGCAAT
The DNA here is from genome assembly GCF_946808225.1 of Silurus aristotelis. Lineage (NCBI taxonomy): Eukaryota > Metazoa > Chordata > Actinopteri > Siluriformes > Siluridae > Silurus > Silurus aristotelis. The sequence continues at coordinate 6,159,716 of NC_139583.1, forward strand.
TGGGGACTAAATGTGGAATGGGATTTTCAGAAAGCACAAATGATTCTAATGATTTGTCACACAACATTTTGTTCATAAAATCTACATCATATACTGTAAATCTAAATAATTCGAAATATAGCAGTGTGTATAGTTTAGGTGTATTTGAGAAAAACACAATTTTAGACTAATAATGTATTTATTTATTTTGACCGGTACTGTAAACACCTATAAACATACTTGCCTACATAAAACTCAATTAGATGTATGAATTAACTAAGATTCAAAAGATTGTCGCTTCGTTTGAAATTATTTTTATAATCGAAACTCTCAAAAACATGTTTTCATGAAAGCAACACTGGTTCAGTCCCAATCCTGGTTCACACAAAATAGTTCACACTCACTATAACAAGCACCTTTTTTTTTATGTTTCCTGCTTTCACGCTTTATATAAACCACTCAAAGTATTTTTCTTCCTTCTCCTAACTTGGATGTGTTATTGCATTTGCTTCGTCTTTCATTCCCAGGTTTGTTACCTGCTTTGTTTTCTCTCTGCTAGTCCAGTTCTACCTACACTGCTCAATTAATCTCTGCCTAGTTTCTGACTTTCATTTTCCATACTACTTGGATTTTTTTCATTATATCTCTATCTACCTCTCTCCTCCTCATAAATATCTAAGTGTTAAAACCTTAAATATCGCAGTGGGGTTCTTTCCTATAAGAATTGATGGAGAGCAAGGAAAAGCCAATAGTGGGATGTTGGAATCAGGAGGTTAGAGTGTACATAACAAAGCCTGAGTCTTTAGTTATAACTCTACAAAGCCGATAAAATATCTGAAAAGTGTAGTGGATAGTGTTGTAGTCTCGGATTTTCACTTACTCCCCTGCTGGTATTCCATTGGATCCACTGTGACACTGACCATGAAAATGAATGATTGTTTCCCGTTTATCTACTAGCACTGTTTTAATCCACAAAGCAGAAGGAAAAGAAAATATCAAACCAAGAATCAATATCCCAAGTCTCTCAACTATACATGGTCCACTTGTGGTGGTGCTAGAGCCGATTTTTCCCAGATGTACCATTAGCATCAATCAGGAAGGAGTCTGTTTTCTGTCTGCAACACGGCCTGCCCTTAAAGGATTGTTTATTTTATTGTATTTTCTACTCAAGACATACTGCAAACTTGATGCTCGTGATCGTGCATGAGAACGAGATCCTGTATTTCACGTTTCGCCAACTCAATCTTCCACAATTTGATCCAATTAGGGATTCCCATTCAGCCTTAAACATAAATTAGGAACTTAAGCAGATGGGTAATCTGTGAAGGTGCAATTCTTTTTTTTTCATACCAGTGACACCATTGTCTGGCATTTGTCTCTTATTACACTGGCTGTTAGACAGATTAACCAATTAGAACATATCACAGCAAAAAGGAGTGAAGCGAAAGCAATTCTTCTGAGTAATCACTGTATAAACTCTCATTCACCCTTCCCCATATGGATCAGTACAGTAGTAATATATAAATGCTGCGCTGTCAGCCATGAACACAAGTCTTAGGTCAGTCTGATTGTACATTTCATACCAACGCATAATTCTTTGCTCTTGGCAAACCATGGATCAAAAGTTTTGTTAATGTTTTTAGATAAAATGATGATATATGTGTACAGAAATACGCTAAACAATCATTAATGAAGGGCCACTGTTTAAAATCTAAGACAAGCTTTTGGGCTTATGAAATGTCAGCTTTGGTGTTGATTTAGCACTGATAGTTGAACTCTAGCTAAATGAAATCTAATTATAGTTGAAGCACGGATGCAAAGAAAATGCAATAAGGCATTCCGGTAACACTTTGAGGAAGAGACTGGAAAAATCAGGATTGCCCCAATACTTTTGTCCAATAATATACTGTAACACCAAGCTTCCTGACTGTCCAAAATAAAGCACTTGAGATTATGAAACGCCAGCTTTGGCGTTAGATTTTGTGCTTTTAGCTGAAGTCTATTATCGTCTAGAACAGATGAGAAACAAATGCAATAATGCATAAATTGCAAATCATTATAGCCATGCCTGTTATACAAACTAAATTCCCAAAAATATGGGACACTGTGCAAAATATAAATAAAAACAGATTATGCAAATTATTTTAAAACCGAGAATATATAGCATTTTAAGAAAGAAATACGGTAATTTTAAATATGATTAAGGCAACAGGTCTGAAGAAAGCGACAGGGCCATGTAAATCATGACTGTTTAAATGCAATGCTGCCTGAGAACCTAAAGATCATAGGCATTCAATATTGATCTCACCCTCATTGATTTCACCCTTGTTCCTTGTGCACAGAGATTTCTCCAAAGTAGGTAAAACGGATATTTAACTGTTTTTCAATTTTATGTTGATTAACATTATTCTGAAATTGTTCCACAATTTGTAGACACAGTCTTTCACAGAGTGGTGAAGCTCCGCCCATCTTTTCCTCTGAGAGACTCTAGGTCTAGATCTCTAAGATACACAATTTATACCCAATAATATTACCGACCTGTTGTCAATTGTTTTGTTGCCCCGTCCCAACTTTTTTTTCAGGTGTTGCAGCAAACAAATTCAAAATAATTATTTCCCCTAAAATTGGATATTTAATTAGTTTAAACTCATATTTTTTATGTTCTATTGTGAATAATCATCGTATTCTGTATTTATTTAGATTTTACACAGTGTCCCAACTTTTTTGGGATTAGGGTTGTACACATGGAATTCAAGACAAGCTTGCACTTAAGTTTATAGCTGAAATCTAGAATCCTCTAGCATGGATGAGAAACAAATGCCATGATGCTTTCTTTAAAACACATATTTATAAATCATTAGACAAATGTCTGTTATTCTTTCAAAGTTGACCAAAAAATTTTAAGCATTTTTATTAAAAAAAAGTATACTAATGTAGCAGAAACCATTTCTAGATTGTTCTTTATTGTAGCTGTATGCACAGTGTTTAGTCCTTAAAATTTTCACTCATATGTGGGCTTCCTTCCTTTCTTCCTTCCTTCCTTCCTTCCTTCCTTCCTTCCTTCCTTCCTTCCTTCCTTCCTTCCTTCCTTCCTTTAAAACAGAATGTCAGCATGGTCCATCACGGTACAGCCTCTGTTTGTCTCGTGATCTTAAATCTGACCGCTCACTTCCTTACAAACATTTATTAATAGTAATAACTTCCTACTCATTCAGGATCTCAGTTCTGATACATACTGCTAGTTTCACCCAGGAGAACAAAAAAAAAAACACCACCAACTACAATGTGGGCATTATTCATATCCATAATTGTCATTTGTATGTGGTCAGAACAAACAAACACAAAGAAAAAAGTGTTATTGGTGTGGACAAAGGTTTGTGGACAGACTGGGTTGGTATGTGATTTTTAAACATTCCTTTCCACATTTAGTCTCTATTTTCCCTCCAGTCTTCTGGAAAGATGTTCTACGAAATTGTGGAGTGTGCTTGTGGAGATTTGTGCTCATTCAGCCACAAGGATGTTAATAAAGTCCTGTACTGATGCAGGTGAGGTGAGGAGGCCTGGGATGAATTCATCAGTGTTCCAATTCATCCCAAAGGTTTTCAGTAGGGTCAAAGCTCTACAGCAGGCCACTCAATATCTTCTACTCCATCTTTATCTTCATTGTATTGTCATGTGCAAAAGGGTTTCAGTGTCCTGATTCAAATGAAGGGAAAACTGAGCACTCTTTCTATTATGTTTGTCTTCCTCAGTTGTTTGTGGTCCTTATATTCATGATCACTTCTACACCTTTTTACACAGCAACGACTTACAGACGTGGCTTAAAGTGCTTAATGTTGTTCATAAATGTTTTATAGTAATAGAAGTTGTGTATAGAGGCTTACCAAAGAATTACTGATGGGAAAATACTGGAGTTTATAAGGATTTCCTGTTGGTTCTAGTTAATGGAGTTATCATGTTAATCCCATCTAAGCAATGTAGAATCAATGGAACTGAACATGGGCTCAATGGAAAGTGTTACCAAACTAAAGATCCTCCAGGATATTAGAAAAATATAAGAGAACATTTTTGTTGCCTTTAAAATACAACACATGGACTTTTCTCAATTCAAAAAAACATTAAGTCCATCAGGAAATGTTGAAAAGAGAAAGGCCAGGGTCCTGTTCTGCCAGAAGGTACAGTACCAGTAACCTTTTCATTTGAGGCCTCGACAAAAGCTTTGATTGAAAGATACACCGTGACTTGGCTTACAAAACATAAGCTAGTTTTAACAACGCTATTCTCTCTAGATCATGCGTTTCTCACTAATTAAATTAAACTAAAAAATAGAATTAAGGACAAATATTAAAGTAGATTTTAATTGGGATGTAAAAACCTAGCATTTTGAAAATAAAGTGCACTGACTGGAAAATCGTAATTTTTTCCTTCTCTATCCACCCTTAAGATGCATCTGGCCTTATTGTTTGGATTGCGCTTATTGTTGTTTCAGTGTCTATGTAAATCTAATTTTCAAAGCCCGAACCCCTTTTCATTTGTTTGAAGGACAGGCAGGTGTGAGCAAGCCCATTAAAATGATGTGAACGCACATCTTGGCATTTATGACGAAAAAAAAAAATGTCAAAAAGGACATTTTTTTTTCATGTGTGCATGTTTTTACCATATGAGGTGCTACAAAGCCATGGCCCTAAGTAATACTGTGTAACAAAAAATTTATTTTCTTTTAAAAAGGTCAGTGGGGGTTGAACAGTAATTTTTTGGACCGGTGCATTCTTCTCATCTTAGCTGTGGGTTTACAAAAAAATAAATAAAAATACCGTAGGTGATGTTTTTCTACTCTTAAGCTGTCCGCAGTCATGAAAATCTGTTGACACTATAGACTCTGGAAACCAATGTTCTCTTCTGCTCTTGGAGCCCATCCACCTTTGGATGTCATTTAAATTTGAGATGCTCTTCTACTCACCATGATTGTAAAGACTGGTTATTTAAATTAACACAGAACCCACAGAACCCTTTTTGCTTTGCCAGTGTCCTCTGTCATTCCTCATTAACAAAAAATTCATGCATATCAAGTTGTTGCATCTTGTGTTTTTTTGCACTATTCTGTACATTGTAGGGACTGGGGTGTGTGGATAGTCCAAAAAAAAATCCTTAACCAGTCTGGCACCAGCAACTATACCACAGTCAGAGCTTTTCTCCATTCTGCTGTTTGATCTGAACATTAACTGAAGTTTGTGATTTATATCTGCATGATTATATGCATAGTACTGTTGTGACCTGATTGGCTGATTGGATAATTGCATGAATATTCAGTTAAACCTAGTAAAATCAATCCGCATTCAACACAATCATCCCTCAGCACCTGATTGAGAAGCTGAGCCCATTGAGCCTGAATACCTCCCTCTGCAACTAGATCCTGGAGTTCCTGATGGGGAGACCTTAGTCAGTCACTGTGTAGCAATGCACACATCAAGATCACAGATGACACGACCGTGGTGGGTCTCATCAGTAAGACCGACGAATCAGCATACAGAGAGGAGGTGAAACGGTTAACAGCCTGGTGTGGAGTCAACAAACTGTCTCTGAAAGTTGACAAAATCAAACAGATTGTTGACTTCAGGAGAGCGCAGAGCAACCATTCTCCACAGAACATCGATAGATCGTCCATGGAGATCGTCAAGAGCACAAATTCCGTAGTGTTCATCTGGTCACTCAACACCAGCTCGATCACCAAGAAAACCCAGCAGCACCTCTACTTCCTGAGAAGACTGAGAAAAGCCCATCTCCCTCCCCCCATCCTGACCATGTTCTTCAGAGGGACCATCGAGAGCATCCTGGGCACCTGCATCACTGCCTGTTTTGGGAACTGCACCGTCTCGGATTGCAAGACCCTACAGAGGATAGTGAGGGCGGCTGAGAAGATCATCGGAGTCTCTCCCCCCCTTAATCACGGACATTTACACCACAAGCTGCATTGTGGACGACCCCACACACCCCTCACACACACTTTACACTTGAACTCAACACACACTCAATACTCATTTTATTTCCTACACATCCATGTTTTCAGCACCACCCATATTAAAATTACATTTCATCACCTTATACCGTGTTTTGCACCTATTAATTACTGCTATTGCTGTTTTTGAACAAAATTGTGTTTATGTTTTTAACACTCGTTTATCGTTTTCTTTTTCGCACACTGTACTGCATAACATGACGGCGCTATTTTGGATGCAGTAGCGTGAGTAACCCTAGGGATCCAAACCTGTTCCAGCATGACAATGCTACTGTGCACAAAGCAAACTCTATGAAGAGGCTTTGCATTGGTTGGAGTGGAAGAGCTCCTGCTGTAGAGCTCTGACCTCAGGCATATTGAACACTTTTGGGATGAATTGGAACACTGACTGCACCTCAGGCTTCCTCACCTTACCTACAACAATACCTGAATCTACAAACACCCTTGTGTCTGAATGAACACTTATATCCTCAAGCACACTCTAAAATCTAGTGGAACATCTTCCCAAAAGAGTAAAGGTTATTATAAGAGCAAATTAGGACTACATGTGTAATGCGGTGCTCAAAAAATAAAATACCATACTTATAACCAGGTGTCTCAAATATAGTGTAGCGATAAATTTAAACAAATAAAATAAAAATTCAATATCACTTTTTAATAAAACACTTCTGTTGTCATATCAGAATGAATTTATCACAATCAAAGGCACTGAATGCGTTTGTTTTACGCCTCGTGCGCTTGGAATCACAAAGCGAAATATTATATCCTCTATGTCTTTGGGAATTCTGGTCAGCCTCCAAACTCATTCTTTGTTATCACGGAGCTCAGTCCTGATTCTCCCTTCTTTCTCTCAGTAAATAAGGCCTACATGTAGCAGCTCTTTGTTTGCAAATATATCAGTTACTTTTTGGCCGACACTAATCCCGGGAGTTTATAGCGACAGAGCTGGATCAATGGGAGTTTTATTTGGGTCAAGGCCATGTGATGGAGAGACAGACCTGGGGATGCGGCACGTGGTCCTGCTCTGGCGTGATTAATGGTCTGCAGGAATGCTCTGTCCTCTGGAAAAAACAAAACTAAAAAAAACAACCAGTCTCCTTTTACCACTTTCAAAGACAGAAGCTACAAAACCAGCCATTATCTCGCTTTTCTCCCAATTGAATATTCTCAGACGTCTGGTCTTAACGCTGCTGGTTAACAGGACACCACTGATGCACAAGCTGCAGGCATGATTCTGGAGAAATTTTAGGGTCACAGCAGGAGAATGGTGGATTTCACAGCTTCCTACGTAATACATTTAAATGCATGTGATTCTGGACTTTTCATCCTGTATAGAACATTATAATGTGACATTCTATAAAGTCCATTTGCAATATTTAAGCATTACTAATAATTCATAGGAACCATTTGTAAAACTTATAATGCCTTTTAAAACTTCATCATGAGAAATACCATAAAGAAATGTTTTGATAGCACATGTAGTGACTCATATTTAGCACTGAAAGTCATGTGTATAGTATAATGAGTTTTCAACAGATTCAATAACGTCACAGTTATGTCTCATGTTACAGTCATACTTGAAAATGTACAACCACAACTCCAATAAAGTCGGGACACTGGGTAAAATGTAAAGAAAAACAGAATGCAATGGTTTGCTAATCTCATAAACCCATACTTTATCCAAAATAGAACATCGAAAACATATCAAATGTTTAGATTAAGGAAATGCACCTTTTTAAGAAAAAAAAGAAAAGTAATTTCGAATTTGGCTGCAACCCCTCTTAAAAATGTTGGGACGGTGCAACAATGTTCTGGCAAAAGTTATTACCGTATTTTTCAGACTATAAGCTGCTACTTTTTTCCCACGTTTTGAACCCCGCGGCTTAAACAACGAAGCGTCTAATTTATGGATATTTCCTGGGTTTTTCCCGGTTTCACAAACTTCAAGCCAAAAAACTGAGCCCCATAACATTAGACCAATTAAATTTCCATATGGAAATGAAAAACGCACCTCACCTGTGTTCTAAGCTGCACGGCATCGGGAGAAAAAACTTCCACCGGTGGTGATTTTTAAACGCACGACGATGTGAAAAGATAAACTCCCGAGAGAAATAAAGATGGGCAGATCTGAGAAAGACTGTGTCTACAAATTGTGGAACATTTTGATAATAAAGTTCCTCCACATAAAATTGCAAAACAGTCAAGTATCTCATCATTTACAGTACATTATATCATCAAAAGTTTCAAATTTGCAAAGCTTGCCATTCTGTTATTTAACTTTTACATAGTGTCCCAGCTTTTTTAGAATTGGGGTTGTATTGCATCATATTAAAGCAGTACCTAAAAAAACACTGACCTAGACATAGACACAATGACAAGTATACAGATTTATTTAAAGGGATTTACACAAATGTAATGACCTAAATATAAATACTTTTAGGTTGTATTTGTGAGCTTTATTTATGCTTAATCTATTTATTGTAAAATAAATAAATAAATAAATAAATAAATAAATAAATAAATAAATAAATAAATAAAATATGTTCTTATATTTCTCATCATTTAATTAAACCCAAAATTGTTGTTATACTGTATGAAAATGTAAAATTTGTAAATTTACAAAGTTACAACAGTGTACAATACTTATTAATAATAATATGTATAATTGTAAAATTTTTTATGATGATTTCTTACATTTTTCAAGGGCTAATCGATTTATTAAACATAAAAAAACACTATACATGTGTCATAAAGCCCTGGGAAAAAAATTGGCATTGGTTGTGTGTATTTTCCTTAGTAAAATGTACAAAAAATATAAAAAAAATACACTTTATAACTGATAATGCAAAATAGTTATACTCTTGTTAATGCTGCACGTGTGAATATATACACTTCTGATGATGCTTCCATACAGAAACAGTTTAATTCAGAACAAATTCAGGCACAAAAATATATAATATGTATAAAATCTATGTGTAAAACCCTTGCATGGGGTGTCAAGTGTGGAGGAAGACTTGAGATGACAGACAGGGTGTAAGGACTCGGTTCATTTTTTTATTTTATAATTGAACATTTCAGTTTAATATTGTAGTAACATAATAATGTGCACACACGGAAAGCACAAAAAGACAAGCCAAAGTAAAACTGCCTGTAATAAGCCACAGGTGAGAATTGTTATGCATTGCCTGCTAGTTCTTTGCATTTTCTTCACCGTCCACAACTGCCATTCTGCCACGCCCCTGCTGCCACAGTAGTCATTTGGAGCTGTTGGATGATTCAGGGCAGTTTGGACCAGCCATGGCTGCACTTAACAACAGCATTTTATTGTTCTTTGGTTGTAAAAACTCAGCCTTGACCACAAATCAAAATAAAGAACGGTATCTGCCACCAAATTTAGTCAATTTTTTCAACCGCAAATGATGCTACTTGTCAGTGTAGATGCAGGCTTACAGTGTGCAGTGTTTGTATGGGTAAAACACAAAAAATATATATCAACCTCAGTTTCCACTATTTAGCAAAAAACCAAACTCTGTAAGAAAACCATGTGCCTCTACAACTACTATAAATCTCCCATCCCTCACCTCTTAAAGTGACAGTACCACTCAACAGTAAGAGCACAGCAAATATTCCAACCAACATAACCCACAAATAATACAAGCTCTTAATTCCAATAAGCACAAACAATCCCAAACATCCACAGTGTCCAGCAGGTAGACCATAGATGTAGACCACAGCTTGGTGCACACACTTAGCATTGGCATTGCCAAACAAAAAAAACAAGGGTTTATAGAGTAGACATGACTTTGCAGTGGGTTATAACGACATCTTGCTGTTAATGACTGCGCTAAAAAAATGCAGACTTATTCATCTTCCCCAGCAAAGTTCCATTACTGTCTCTTAATCTCATCTTCACTGTGACAGCTCCTGCTTGCTGATAGTTCTACAGTTAAAGCTCCCTGTGGTTAGTAATCATTGACCTTCTCTCGCTTCTGAGAGGTGAACGTGTCGCATGGCGCTTATTCAAACTAATGATTCTCCTTCATCAGGGCTGGAAGAAGCAAGCGATGCACCGGGCCACTGAGTCACACTTCAATTAGCTTTACGTCCTCACCACGGCTAATAATTAGATTTGTACCAATGGGAGGGTACAAGGCAAATCATTTAGACATCCTTAAAAAGGCCTGAAGAACTCGCTGTAGGTCTCACATTTAGAGCATGGATAGACATTTTCGTTAACAGTACACATTTGTGTGGTCTTTTATAAAAAAAAAAAAAAACATGTATGACAATGCTATTTTACCATTATCTCATATTCTCTCAATGTTCTTTCATATCCTCTTTCATTTTTTGCCTCTTGTACCCTTTTGCCCTCTCTCTGGTGCCCCCTTATGTTTTTCTCACTTCTTTTTTCACTCTGCACTTCGTTCTCTTTCTCTCTCTATGTCTCTCTCTCTCTCTCTCTCTCTCTCTCTCTCTCTCTCTCTCTCTCTCTCTCTCTCTCTCTCTCTTGTATTTAATACTCTCTCTGGAGCTCTATGCATTACTCGCTTCTTCTTTCATTCTGCTTCTTATTCTCTCTTTCATTCCAATTTATGTTATATTCTGTCTATTGCTTTTACTCGCCATATACAATAGAGTATATCTCTTTTTCTCTTTGTGTGTCAACCCCCTCTCTTAATCTATACTTTCTCTGCTACGCTCTCGTGTTTTTCTCACTTCTTTTTTTTCACTCTGCACCTCATTCACTCTCTTTCTTTTTCAATGTCTTATTCTATCTCTCTTTCACTCGCTTTATACAGTAGAGTATATCTCTTTTTTTATTTAGTTTGTCTCCTTTGTTTTCTCTCTATTTCTCTCTTTCGCTTTCATTGTTTTCTCTTTCTCTCTCTCTCTCTCTCTCTCTCGCTCGCTCGCTCTCATTCACTCCCTCTTATTCTATACTCTTTGTGGGCGCTCTCATGTTTTTCTCCCTACTTCTTTTATTATGCTTCTTATTTTTTTCTCTTACTTTTTTCAATTTATGTCCTATTCTATTTCTCTGGTTCACTTACTGTATACAGTAGAGTACTTTTTGTCTTTGTGTGTGTTATATCCACCATCCCCCTTAAATCCCCCCCCATCCACCACCACCACCACACACATATATTGTATCTCATACTCCCTCCTTCCCTATCACTCTGTTTCTCTGTTGATTTCCTTAATTTCTATTCACTTGTTTGCATCTTCTGTGTCCTTGTCACAGAGGCCACTATAATGTGATTTTTTTTTTATGTACATTATTTCTTATTTTTTTCTTTTTCTTTACCTTTAAGCTAAAAAAATTCAATCTGAAAACTAAACAGAAATTTTAGAATTTTCCTTTTGATGAAGAAGCAGTGCAACTGGCACTCAAGGATGTTATTCAACAGGTCTTGTCCATCTGTTACCCTTGAACGACAAGCTCTTTTTTTCTTCTCTCTCTCTCTCTCTCTCTCTCTCTCTCTCTCTCTCTCTCTCTCTCTCTCTCTCTCTCTCTCTCTCTCTCTCTCTCTCTCTCTCTCTCTCCCCAAGTTTGTGCTCCATTACATTTTCCTCCAAAGCTAGAAGTTCAGCTGTATTAAAATAATTGCAAAAAAAAGGCCCCGATTTACATTTAAATTGAAAATCAGTGTCCTCCTAATAATAATTTGCTATAATCCACCTTGAATTATTATTGGAAGGAGGTTAAATTGTGAGATTTTACATGCCATGGCTGCAGGACCCTTTACTTTGTTGGCTTTCCAAGATGCCGAATAAAGGTTCTAGATTTTAACCAGGAACTTCTATGCAGGATTAAAAAGTAAGTACTAAAACAAGCAGAAGATTGTTATTAAGATGTCCCAACTATATTTGTGGTGTAAGATGTCAACATTAATGCAAATAATCTAGTTTAGGAATAATAGATATGAAGGTAACAAATCACTTTGTGGCATATACAGTACTTTCTTTCTCATGTGTTTCGGAATATCTTTGGATCTCGGCAGGATGTCTAGCTTTTGAGGATCTTTTAGTCTACTTCGCTTTGTCAGGCAGGTCATATTTAAGAGATTTCTTGATTGTGAACAGGTATGGCAGTAATCAGGCCTGGTAGTGGCGAGAGAAATTTAACTCAGGTGTGATAAACCACAGTTTTAACAGGGGGGCAAACACTTTTGCACACAGGGCCATGCCGTTTTGCATTTCGTTTTCCCTCAATAATAAAAAACATTTACTAATATTTAAATAAGTCAATAAGACAAACATGCAAAACATACTTTTTCACACCACTGTAAAATATGCTTTTTTGAATTTACAGGACTGGCAACAGTTTTTTTTTTAAATAAATAAAAAAAAAAAAATGTGTCATATTATAGATAAAGTTGTTTAAAATCGTTTTGTCCCATACACTGTATAAGATGTTTCCAGATATCATTAAGACTCAGGTCAAGAATAACAATTCATCATTATCATAGCATCTCTGACTTTTCAAAGCTTGCAATAACGTTACACAGCCATGAGGTTTTCTTACCAGCTGACTGAGGATGTGAAAATGATGCTACAATGCAGAGGAAGGCTATAAAAAGATGTCGAGGTGCTTCCTGCTCAAAGTTTTTTGACACAACCCCTGTGAGGCACTGTTCTACTCCGCAGCATTGCTCGCACAAACGTGATCTGCATGGCATCAGAGGCATCAGAAGGAAGCCTTACTGTAACTGCAATGTCATCACAAAAGTAGATGTAGGATGTATGCTAAGTAGGATCTAGAAATGCAAGACACAATTTGAAAATGCATGTGGAACTGATGAAAGATGGAGTAAATTGGAATGATTTGGCCATTATCACTAAAGGTAGGTTTAAAAAAAAAGAAAAGGAGAAGCATGTCTTCGAAAACACAGAACAACTAGTCAACGGTTAATGGGGTAGCGCTTTTATTTTTTTGTGGTTGTGTGGCAGCTGGTGGCACAAAAACACTGGTAGATTGGAAGGTAAATTGGAATCCAATCAAATTTGACTCATTCAAGAAAACGCAGCTTGGACACAGAAAACACAAGACCCACAGTCTTCTGCATTGAGTACAGAAGTCCTAAGAGGACGTGGATTATACTATTTCTTTTCTTTCTTGTTTTCTCTTTATCACGACATCATTTTCTCGTGATCTTGACTTTAGAAACATCGTTTCCTCGTGATCAGTGATTCATTTTCCTGTGTATTTGGCATAAGTGCATGTTCTAGAGGCAGCATCATGGATAATTAGCGTACCCGTTTGTGGCAGTCATGATCAGGGTTCGTTATATTGAGATGACGAGAAAACAAGAAAAAAATATTGTAATGCATGGCCTCTTAGAATTTCCATACTTGAGTACTTTTCTATAATGAAAAATGTGCTGACTCTCACAAAGTTTTGCCACTGAGCCTCTGTAACAATATATGTTTTAATCATTAAAATCTGCCCCTCTTCTTCCTTGGGCAGATGTAGGACACTCTTCGGAATCCAGTGCAGACCATCCCAGAAAAAGTCCATGAGCAGGGCCTGGATGTTTGCTAGCAGGTTTGGCGGCGGATCCACGCATGCCAGCTTGTGCCACATAGACAACGCTGCCAGGTTGTTAATGACCAGCGTTTGCCCCCTGTAGGACATCTTTGGAACCAGGCACTTCTACCTGCTCAGTCTGCACTTGATGTGCTCTACAGTGCCTTCCCAGTTTTTATTAAAAAACCTATGACTGCTTCTTCTTCTTCTTCTTTCGGCTTCTCCCATTAGGGGTCTACACAGCGGATAATCCGTCTCCATACCCCACCCTGTCCTCTACATCTGCCTCTTTCAACCCAACTAACTGCATGTCTTTCCTCACCACATCCATAAACCTCCTCCTTGGCCTTCATCTTTTCCTCCTTCCTGGTGGCTCCATCCTCAGCATTCTCCTAATGATAAACCCCATGTCCCTCCTCTGCACATGTCCAAACCATCTCAATCTCGCCTCCCTCACCTTGTCTCCAAAACATCCTACATGTGCTGTCCCTCTAATAAACTTGTTTCTAATCCTGTCCATCGTCATCACTCCCAACGAAAACCTTAACATCTTCAGCTCTGCTACCTCCAGCTCCACTTCCTGTCTTTTACTCAATGCCACTGTCTCTAAACCATCAACATCTTAGGTCTCACCTCAGCACTATAAACTTTCCATTTCACTCTTACAGATACTCTTCTATCACAAATCACTCGTTCTGTCACTCTTCTCCACCCACTCCAACCTGCCTGCACTCTTTTCTTTACTCACTCTCTATTACTTTAAAAACCCATTACTCCCCAAAAAAAATTTTTTCCCTTCTAAACTGGTTTATTAATAAAATTAGAATGTGTGTACATATAAAAAAAATGTTTACTTGCAAACTAGAAGAGAATGTTGCCCTCCAGGCAAGCACCAAATATGGCATGAATTGTCCTTTTCTACTTCGTTTTTTTTCATTTTTTTATGTTATATTATTAAATTACTGCAGGATAAGCCATTTTTTCGGACTTTAAAGCTGCTCCACTTTCCTTGGTAAATGCAATTTTAACTGCATTAAGAATAAGTGATGAGAAAGAATCCTTTTATTACACAGACATCCCCTTTGCGTAAAAATGCTCTTAGCAATACTTCTACTGGAGACATGACATCATGCTGACAGTGGCGTATTAAACAACCATAAGGAACTTAAAGTACCCATTTAAGCCTTAAAAATAGATATTCTATTTTAGCTCTATAAGATGGACGGTATAGAAGATCAGAGATTTATCACCAGAATGAGACTGAACTTTAGAACTCTCTGATGTCCAAAGCAACAAAAAGCAGGTGAGACCGAGGACACGTGACGAGGGGACATGACTGATTCCCCAGTCCCCACAGCTCCAGTCTTCTTGGTTTAATGAAAAAAGGTCACACAGAAGGCGACTTTCTTTCTACCTGTTCTGCTCACCAGGGGCAATTACTGCCAATTTTCTCTCTCTCTTTTTATGTCGTCCCTGCTCCCTCTTTAGGTCAAATTGGTGCCAGATTATATAGCCAGCTTCATTTCTGCTTGACTCTCAAAAGTAGACCTTTTTTTTTTTTCGGGTGCTTTCTCAAAACATCGCCCAGAGCTTTGCTTTCAAGAAACAATGTACTGGTTTCTCCTAAATTATTTAGTTTTTTTTAATATACCTGTTTGCCAACTCCAGGTTTTTCTTTCTGTGACATTTCTCTAAGTTTAAGCTAAGACTCGACACAAAATCACTAGCTAGCTCAATCCATCATAGGGAATAGTATCAATGCCAATGAATTTTAAGGTAGCAAAGCTTTGTATCACGTATTCTGGGATTGCTCTGGTGGGACAATACTATGCCTTCAGGAAAAAACGAAAAAAGCAACCAAAGAAGAATTTCAGGATTGTTAGCGTTTGTGGGACATCACATATAGCTAAATTCAGACACAATTCTGACAAACTAGTTACCCTAATTGAAACTGCAAACTCTGACCAGGCAGTTACTAGGGATGAAGGAATGTACAATCAATATACATATTACCGATGTTCTTCAAATTCCAGATCTGGGGAAGTGGTATCTTAGTGTTTCTGATGTTTAACCTCTGGTTGAAAGGTTGTGATTTCAAATCCCAGCACCTCCAAGCTGCCACTGCTGGGTCCTTAATCCTGCAAAGTTGTATCAATTAGATAACTGTAAATGGTTTGGATGAGTGTGTCAATCATTTCCCTAATGAAAGGTGACACTTTTATTTGACATAAACGCTTTATTCCATTCTAAATGAAATTACCTGATTAACACAAGCCTTGGAGTCATCAAGCAGGTATATATATTCAATAAAAATTAAGTAAAAAAACAAATATTTTGCAGCAACCAATGCATTGTTTAGCAGTGCAGTTCGACAGCTCCTTTGCTGAACACCTGAACATTGATGGAAAAACAGCAGTGTGCCCAATATTGTTTAAGTCTGCGCAGGCATGTTCTTATTATCGCCAGGCACGTTTTTGGCTTTTCTTACGTGATTGTAGCAGCACCTGGTTAGAGTTATCAGCGTTTTATTAGGTGCAAAGTATATAGCATTTGTAAGCGGTTTCGTTTTGTGATTGTAACACTTCTTTAATCTGGAGCCCAACCCAGAGTGTGTGTTCACGTGCTGAGTCTCATACAACAATCAAATGCTTTGGACTAGTCATTTGGAGAATCCTGCAGTACTCTAAAACTAGAAATTATATTCAAGTTGTGTCTTATCTATTTATTGTATGTATTCTGTATTGATATAGGAGAATAGGAAAAACATTATAACTCATTTATGAAAGAAGAACATGTAAGATATAATTATTTTTTTAAATAATGGGCGGTGCTATTATTATTATTATTATTATTATTATTATTATTATTATTATTATTATTATTATTAGTAGTAGTAGTAGTAGTAGTAGTAGTAGTAGTAGTAATAGTTATTATTATTATTATTATTATTATTATTATTATTATTATTATTATTATTATTATTATTATTAGTATTACTATTATAGTTATTCTTAACACCCTGGGGACATCCAGCAATGAAGTCTACCCATGTTACAGCTAATGTATAGGTTTAATTCAGTTTTATTTGTATAGCACTTTTAACAATGAACATTGTCCCAAAGAAGCTTTACAGAGATAAACAAGTTATAAAATATTAATATTAATATGCTTATGTTAATGTAGATGTCTATAGGTTTAGTGCCTGTAAGTTTAACCTTTAAAGGTTTATCCTAAATGAGCAAGTCAGTGGCAGCAGTGGGAATAAACACCATGGTATGAGGAAGAAACCTTGAGAGGAACCAGAATCAAAAGGGAAATCCAACCTCATCTGGCACGGAATGTCCATTTATTATAGTTGTATCATTATCGAGGTGTACTGTTCAGTGATAGGTCCTTAAATGCAGAACTGTTTATGCAAATTGTGTGTGCAATTATTGTAAATACTTATTCCCAAATGCCATTTGAAGTTAATAAGACAAATAGCAATGCACACTTATCATAGTAATGAGAAATGAGAACCCACAAACCTGGTCCCTGCAGATTTTCACATCCTCACCATATAGTTTTTTTTTATTATAATTTTCATGTAGAACCATAAAGTCATCATGAACTGTAGCCAGAACTGTTCTAAGAATTATGCTGTAATAGAGATTTAAGAGTAGCGTAAGATAGAAATTTTGCCAAAATATAATGAAATTACCTAAAAGATAAAGATAAAAAAATTAATATACAGGCAAAGGTTGGCCATGCTGTGTGGCCATAATTTCATCTGATTCTTTACTGATTTTTTTTTAAATACAGTATGTCTAATTTATCTACAGTATGAACCAATAAGGGATCTGATTGGTTCTCCCAACACCTGTTCTGTAGCCAATCAGTGCTGCTTCTCAATCTGTGTACTTTTTTGTATTTTGATTAAGCTAAGGCTAAATATTGTTGCAATTTGCATCAGGTGTAAAACCTGATCAAGATTTCAAAGACTACGGATGATAGCAACAACAACAACAACAACAACAACTATGTAAAAAAAAAAAAGTGAGACAAGTGCTATGTCTGAAATCATTTGTTCACACATTCACTAATCCCTATATAACACATGTCAGGGAAGTTTACTGTATAGTCTGAAGGGAACGGAAATAAGTGAAGGAATTCAGACACTAATATAAATATCATGCTTTCATAGACAATTTAGTCATAAAACATACCCAGTATTAACATCTGCGGTGTCTCGTGAAACAGCAGGTGATTTTTGTCATGTTAATTCACCATTATGTTAACTATATAAAAATACATAAAATAAATACAAAAAATGTTTTAAATGAATTAAAAATATGTTGGCCATATTTCTTTATTTATTAACATAAAATAAACATGAATATACAAGCATATGAAACTACATTTTTTACCAAATTTTTTTTGCTGGCTTTCCAGTCAAGCTGACTCCAGAGCTACACACCATAATATGTACATTGCTAATTTGCTAATTCAGGTTTAGTGAGTAAATATCGGAATGAACTGGGACACTGCTTTAACAAAATGCCTGGCACCTGATATAGTGTATTAGATTAGTGTTGTACACATGTGCTAATCAAGGAACAGTGATCAGTACTGTGACAAACAAAGCAGTGAGGTGTCTGTTGGTGAATGTAGTCTCGAGGCTTAATCTTGACAGCTGATAATGTTTTACCTTCAAAGTAGCAAGAAACAAGTTTTTAATGTTGTGGAGAAAAAATTAGGATAATACAGTAAAATTTTGTAAATAGTAAAAGCCTCACAAAATGTAGATACTCTAGTATTTAGTTGAAATACTACTTATGTATGTACTTAAGAATAGTAACTACCGTATTTTTCGGACTATAAGCCGCTACTTTTTTCCCACATTTTGAACCCTGTGGCTTGAACAACGAAGCGGCTAATTAATGAATTTTTCCTGGGTTTTTCCTGGTTTCACAAACTTCAAGCCAAAAAACTGAGCGACATAAAATTAGACCAATGAAATTTCCGAACGGAAACGAAAAAACGCACCTCACCTGTGTTCTGAGCTGCACGGCATCGGGAGAAAAAACGTTTTTTTTTAAACGCACGACGATGCCAAAATATCAACTCCCGAGAGAGAAAGTGTTGTAAAAGAAAGGAGGAAGACAGTGAACAATGACTTTCTTGGTTGGCTACTGTTTAGATACAAGCCGTTGTAATGCGTTAAGTCTAGGTGAAGGGAGAGCTCACTAACTCCAGTTGCAACAGAAATCATATAAGCACAGACAGGTTTCCAAAACTCGTGCTTTTTTATTTTATTTTTTTATTTGTACTTTTTTATCTAACCCGTAACGCTGTTGTAGTCAAAGAAACTTAGAAATGAGCATCAGAAAATAATAAGGACATATTCCTCGGTCTTGCACACATGCAGTAATAGCGGAAAAATGCGGCGGGAGGCTATTCCCAAAATGCCGCTCTGCTCTTAAAGGAGCCACACATATTTTACCAGTTACACCGTGTAATAGACACTGTCTTCCGTTAAAGCCTGTGTAAAGTTCATTAGTTTCAGTATAGACAGGTGCGGCTTATTTATGTTTGAAATAAAAATCTTTGTCAAATTCAGTGGGTGCGGCTTATATATGTGCTTTATAGTCCGGAAATTACAGTATTTAAAAATCATTTCTTACCTGATACTGCAAATAAACAGCAGCAAATAACTGAGCTTTAAGACTTTACAAATTCCATTACAAAACATCATGAATGCTGATAAAGATCAGGTTAAGTATAACGATTAAAATGCACACAGTACATAAAGATATTGATGGTAATAGTCGATCTCTTTTAACCTAATGCAACATTTGTCATGTAACGTTGAACTTGATGTTTGAGTTTTTTTTTATTATTTTTATTATTCTTTCGTTTTCCACTAAGTTCACGAATGCCGCCTCACATCTGCCTTTGCCTTGAGCTCATTTCACAGTCATTAGTGAATCTGGGGAACATTTGTATGCTGTTGTGCTGAGGCAGGCAAATGAGAGCCACTGCTGCTACAGAGTCAAAGCAATCTGAATCGAAATGGCAGGGAGTGGAAAAAAAGGCAAGTTGGCAAACAAAAGGAATATGACATTTAAAGCGAACAAAATGTACCAGTTCTTTAAAAATAAAAAATAAATCAAGTGCTTATACGTTCAAGGACACAGCATGTTCCTAGGTCCGGCGTTTTCAATGCGGACTCTGAATCCACTGAATAGATTGGAAAAATCGCCTCTAGAGGAATATTTTGACATCGCTCAATGCATTGTTATGATGCAGGGAGCTGTGTTAATAGCGAGCGCTTCAATCCGAGCGCCTGCCGTTTGGCTCAAGCTCTTGGTGCGAGAATCTTTTCTGGAAATTCCAATTCTGTCGAATTATGAATAGACCAGATCTCTGCACTAATTGGGCTTTGCTTAGTCAATGACAGCAGGACTGAGAAAATGGCGAAGACGTGATCGGATCTCCAATACTCCCTGACACAAACACTACCCTTGGCCTTAAGAAGAAAAAATCAATCAATACCATCATTACTGGAGTTGGCCGCTTTGCTAACCCATACACACCGCTGTTTATTTGTTTCTGGCCTCGGTTGCTTAATGAAATTCATACAGTTAAGCCAGCAGACCTCGAAGGACTTGATGCATTATCGGCTGCACTCGCTTGATCTAAAACACTCGCAAAACAACTTATTTGCAGCTGCTTGGGAAAAAAGATATCCTGCAAGCAGATGAAAATGAGAGCCTTAGGGTCAGGGCATCGCGTGAACTAAGTAAACATAGGACTGATAAATAGGAGATCAGAGCAGAAATCAGATAGATATGTATGTTTCACTTATAAGTATGAGAGTAGATATGATCAAAGTGGGAAGTATTGCTCATTTTAATTCATATGCTGAAAATTCTTCAGAGCTTATCCTTTTTTGACTTCTTTCTTGATTTATACATCATGGTGAGTTTTTATAAATAATGAACACTAATCAGGACATTTGTACTTGATAATAGTATTTGTCTTAATACCACCCCAACACTGTTTTTGGAGACTTAGTATCAACGTAAACATGATCACCACCATGATATTTTTCTCTCTGAACTTAAACATAAAAAGAAAGAAAAGGGAAAGAAAGCTGCTTTTTACTTGTCACATTAACATTAAAGCATTAAATCCTTTCTTCACATATCCCGGTGATGTTAGGAAGATGGGGTCAGAGCACATGGTCAGACATGTTTAATTGCCCCCAGAGCAAAGATGGTTAAGGGCCTTGCTCAAGGGCCCAATAGTGGCAGCTTAAACCTTTCAATCAGCATCCCAGAACCTTAACCACTGAGCTACCACCTTCCATATTGTGCCATGTTGCTGTTTATTTCTCCAACGTTATAGAGTCAAAGACACAATTTACAAGTTTGGTATATTGAATTATCCCAATAATGTTGAACTCTGATTGGTCGGATAGTGTTGATTCATTCAGTCATCCATGATTATGTGTGATTGTTGATAAGTAGTGGAAAATGAAGTATGTCATTCCTGTCCTTGAGTAAAAGTGCAAATCCCTTGCTTTATTATAACTCTAATGTATGTAAAGGTAATATTTATTTATTCATGCATGAGAAAAAGTATTCACTCTTGAAAGTAGGGATCTATTACTACCATATTTTAATGAATGATGCATTTAAGGAGAGGGTTTTCTATAGCTACAAACACACAGTGAGTTAACCTATACTTCATACACACTCTCACAGAAACATGGACTTACGCTAGTGCTTTCGTTACAACTTTTCATTGAACTCACTTCAGAGTAGAGGGGAAGGTTGTAAAGTTATCAATTAGATACTAAAAGTGTAAAGCTTTTCAAAATAAATTATTTTGAAACAGTCTGACCACAAACCAATGCCTCCATTTCCCAGCAAACACTGCAGCCATTAAACATGGCAGCCACCACATTGTCCTGCAGTGCTCTTATTCAGTCAGCTTCTGATTGAGCACAGGTGAATATTATCCCTCTCTCTCTCTCTCTCTCTCTCTCTCTCTCTCTCTCTCTCTCTCTCTCTCTCTCTCTCTCTTACACACACACCAGAGGTATAAAGAGTACCTGAAAATCATACTTAAGTAAAAGTATAAATACCTTACTTCAAAACTTCAAATATGACGAGTAAAAGTCTTCGAGAATCTGATTTGTGAATCTGATTTGTGAATCTGATTTGTATTTGACTTAAATTGATCATAGGCTCAAAAATGCACTTGTCCTCAACACTAAGACACATGTTAGTGAAAAGCCCAAAACAGTTGATTAGTGAGGTTTTATTTCATAAAATACAAATCAAATTGTACACCTCAAGTCGGTCATTAAAGAAATACAAGTACTGTAATTAAGCAATATTTCAAAAAGGGATCTTCAATTAACATATAAAAGAATCATGTCACAAAGTAGAAGAACCATTAATATTTAAAGGATGGTTAAAATTATATTTCCGCTCTGTAACATACACTATATTCCCAAACGTTTTCAGACACTTGGTCACTTGGCCACTCTTCTGGGAAGCTGTTCCACGTTTTGAAGTGTGCTTGTGGAGATTTGTGCTCATTCAGCCACAAGGGTGTCAGTAAGTCAGGCACTGATGTAGGTGAGGTGAGGAGGCCTGGGGTGCAGTCAGTGTTCCAATTAATGTTCAATAGGCTCGAGATCAGAACTCTATAGCAGGAGATCTTCCACTCCAGCTTATGTAAAGATATCTTCATGGAGTTTGCGTTGTGCACAGAGGCCTTGTCATGCTGGAACTGTTTTGGGTCTCCTAGTTCAAGTGAAGGGAGAATTTCCTGCTACTGCAACCAAAGACCCTGTACAATTGTGTGCCTTCAGCTTTGTGGTAAAAGTTTTGGAAAAAATCACATATGGCTGGGAAAGTCAGGTGTCCCAATACTTTTGTCCATATAGTATAAATTGAATTATAAATGTAATAAGAAGACAGTAAAAGTTGCATATATCTTTAATACAAAGTTAAACTAGAAAGTAGCCAAAAAATAACTGCATCATACTAATGTTTATATAAGATGACATTATACGCGATATAATGTCATGACAGTGTTTGCTAATGTGATCATGCTAGTTTTATAAGACAAAGTCTTTGTCAAATTGTGGAATTGAAGCTTTGTAGACATGGGTAAGATAATGGGGATAAGTGCAAGTAAAAAAAATGTTTATATCTCCAGGGTTATAGATCTAATCTTGCAGCATTGTCACGTATCTCTTCTAATACACCTTTAAACTTGTGATTTAACTTGCGATTGTGCTGCAAGTAGGTTTGTTAGATTATAACACAATTTTTGGTATGTTTTAGGACCAGGATTGGGTTGACCAAATATGTTTCAGCTTCCAAACCATTAATCGTCTCCAGAAACCAGACTGTACTCCACCAGGATTGTCAGATAGCAATAATAAGCTATGAAGTTCCATAAAATTCCCACCCGAAATGAAAGCCAATTCGTCACAGGATTGCAAGTAAATACCAATTGAGATCCCATGAAAATTTTTGTTTTAAATTTTATTTCCAAAAGGGCCTGCTTGAAAATAAAGCGCTTAGTAGTAGTTTACACTCTGTCTCTAAAGTTAGTCCTGGGGCCTGGAACCTGATTAGCAATTGAGAACAGGGCCACTAAAAGAGCAGCAACATTTTAACTCCTAAACCTGAATGCATGCTTTTAAAAGCTATAAAGCTGCAGTTAATTTCTGTGTTATACCCCAGTACTCTTTGCATTGCAGTTTTTCAATCTTTTTTGGTCCCTGCCTTGAACAATCGACGCTTAAGTAGTGAAAACGCAGCATAACAGAAATCTAGGAAACAAATGCAACCAGAAAAAATGCAAATGTGAAAGCCTGGTTTTGGAGTTTACAGTATTCAGAGTGCATGCATGGGTCAGCAAATCAGATATATATCTACGACAGACCACTTCACACTTCACACTATGTAATCCTTGTTCATCTCCAGCTGTGTAAGAAATATTGTTTTTCTTGGTGGGAGTTCACTCGTAGTTCCTCCTAGAGATGAATAAGAGCTTTAATATGGAGGACCTCGGAGATGCAGAGCACCATGTTGTGCATCGGGTGGAGAGCGAGGGAGAGGCGAACATCTTCCTTAGTTCTCCGGTAAGACGTGGTATAAAGCTTCGTTATAAGATAACTGCGCATGCTGGATAAGTGGGGATGATGGCGAACCGCTATCATCTCACAAACTCTTCCTAGACATGAGTGAGGAATATAAGGATGATGAATGATGATGCAAGCGGAATTGAGATGTGGGGGTGGTGGTGGTGTGTGTGTGTGTGTGTGTGTGTGTGTGGGGGGGGGGGGGTATTTTTATTAGTAAGTACAAGGGAAGTCACGGTTGGGTAAGAAACAAGTATCTCAAAGACCTGTGTTAATTCTTTTCTGATATTTGAGAAATAAATGTAAATTTGAATGTAAATTACACAATTAGTGCCTATTTGCTGTTATAATAACCTCCACTGCTCAACCTGATTTTTAATGTGTGCTTGTGGAGATTTTTTGCTCATTCAGGCACAAGGGTGTTAAGAGGACGAGGTCATAGCTTAGTTGTTAAGGCTTTGGGTTACTGATTGGAAGGATGTGGGTTTAACCCCTGGTGTTGCCAAATTGCCACTCTTGGGCCCTTCAGCATGGCCCATAACCTCTATGTGCTCCAGTGGCGCTGTATCATGGTTGACACTTTGACCCTAGCTTCCTATAAATTCACTGGGATATCCGAAAAAAGAATATCATTGTGCTCTAATGTATATGTGACAAATAAAGGCTCTGCTCTTCTTCTCTTTTAATGGATGTTAGTAAATTCAGGTAGTTTATTTGTGATAAAAGAGTATCTGCAAGAGTGAAAGGGAAATTTTATAAGTCTGTGGTGAGACCTGTGATTTTGTATGGTTTAGAGACAGTGAAATTGAGTAAAAGACAGGAGGTGGAGCTGAAGGTAGCAGAGCTGAAGATGTTGAGGTTTTCGGTGGGAGTGACGAGGATGGATTAGAAATGAGTTTATTCGAGGGACGGCGCATGTAGGACGTTTTGGGGACAAGGTGAGGGAGGCGAGATTGAGATGGTTTGGACATGTGCAGAGGAGGGACATGGGGTATATCATTAGGAGAATGCTGAGGATGGAGCCACCAATAAGGAGGAAAAGAGGAAGACCAAAGAGGAGGTTTATGGCTGTGGTGAGGGAAGACATGCAGGTAGTTGGTTCGAGGGAGGCAGATGTAGAGTAAAGAGTAGTATGAAGACGGATGATCCGCTGTGGCGACACCTAATGGAAGCACCTGAAAGAAGAAGAATAAGTAAATTCATTTAGTGATGTAGGTGAGGTGATAAGGCTTGGGCTACACTCAGCATTACAAATCATCCAGCTCTATAGCAGCACTTCTCCCACTCCACCCCATGTAAACATGATCTTCATGGAGCTAGTTTTGTGCACAGGAGGATTGTGATGTTGTTGGGTCTTGTAGTTCAGATGAATGAACAATTATATGTCCCAAAACAATTGTGTATTTTTCAAGTCATCATTTATACTCTGTTCCTTCTTGACACTTTCAACAATATCATCTTGCCAGTCTCGCTTCATCTACTGTAAAATCCACATATTCTGACATCACAGCTAATAGACACATAATATTCATTTACATGAATATGGTCACTCGTCACTCGTGCTTACAAGCACGTTTATATGTTTATAAAGCACTGCAATGAAACAATGCAGGCGTTTTATATTTGCATATCTTTTATTTTTATTTCTGTTGCACGTTTTCATGAAGCTTCAATGCCTTATCATGTGAGTGATAATGACAGATTTCAGTGGTCTAACACAGATGATGTACAGTAAATCTCTCTCTCTCTCTCTCTCTCTCTCTCTCTCTCTCTCTCTCTCTCTCTGCTTCTCTCTGAGTGATAAATCTATTTTGAAATCAGTGTTTACACTTAAACATTACAGGTAAAATTAGTTCTCGTCTACTGCTCATAGTTAAATGAATATTATCAGGGATAATTAGCTCTCTGAAAGAGCAATAAAGAATGTGATTAATTGCCGTTGTAACGATGTGTATCACTTCGCGTACATTTTCATTCTAATCCGCTCCTTATCTCATTATTAATATGAAAACTGGAATTAGGGTTTTTTTTTTGTCTCTATTCTGATTAATAAACTTTTTCCTCGGTAGATTTTCTGCACCTGATAACAACGTGAGCCTTACAGAAATACTCTCATTATTCTAAATCACTTTGTCTACTGATATGATTTTGTCCTTGATTTGGACTTTTGTGATGTAAGGAACTGGTCTCCTGGTCTTTAAATGTCCACTCCCAGTGATTCAGTGACCATTTTCATGTCCTGTTTTTTTGCTGGACAAATTTAAAATCTGATTCATCCTTAAGATTTGATGTTTTTTCTTGTATTTTGAGGTGCTTTTCTGTTCAAAATGGTTGAGTGGTTGAGTGACTATGAACTTCCTGTATGTCCAAACCAGGTCATTCTTTTCAGATTTTTTATTTAGTTTTTCACATACGGCAGGTTTGGAGTCTGAATGCATCAGGTTACTCCGTTGCTTCTTTTTTAAAATTTAGATAAAAATTTTTTTTTTTTTAAAGTTATTTGCTATTGAATTTTATTACGTTACTTTATTTAGTTAATTTACATTTTAATGTAACTTTGTTTTTGTTTATATATATATATATATATATATATATATATATATATATATATATATATATATATATATATATATATATATATATATATACAGTACAGACCAAAAGTTTGGACACACCTTTTCATTCAAAGAGTTTTCTTTATTTTCATGACTATGAAAATTGTAGAGTCACACTGAAGGCATCAAAACTATGAATTAACACATGTGGAATTATATATGGAATTATATCTGAAACAACTGAAAAATGTCATATTCTAGGTTCTTCAAAGTAGCCACCTTTTGCTTTGATTACTGCTTTGCACACTCTTGGCATTCTCTTGATGAGCTTCAAGAGGTAGTCACCTGAAATGGTCTTCCAACAGTCTTGAAGGAGTTCCCCGAGAGATGCTTGGCACTTGTTGGCCCTTTTGCCTTCACTCTGCGGTCCAGCTCACCCCTAAACCATCTCGATTGGGTTCAGGTCCGGTGTCTGTGGAGGCCAGGTCATCTGGCGCAGCACCCCATCACTCTCCTTCTTGGTCAAATAGCCCTTGATGCCTTCAGTGTGACTCTACAATTTTCATGGTCATGTAAATAAAGAAAACTCTTTGAATGAGAAGGTGTGTCCAAACTTTTGGTCTGTACTGTATATATATATATATATATATATATATATATATATATATATATATATATATATATATATATATATGTATAGTTTTGTCTGGTTTCCTTAAATTAAATAGAATTTTCATACTGTTCTCATATTGCAGGTTACACTCATATTTCACTTCCTATCTGCTTTTATTTAAAAAATAAAAATAAAATAAAAAATCAGTGCTTATTGAGCTTCACAACAAAGTTTCTACAAGCAGTGAAAGGGAAGTTCAGTTCTGTATAACAGTTTTATAAATGTTCTGCCCTATCGCTGAAAATGTATAATTTTTTTTTTCTGCGTAATTTAGCCACTTATGCTACAGAAAGGCTGAGTTGGAAATCGAATCAAAGAGCGAGGGCGGAGTATCGAGCCCAGTACGTGGGTGAAGTCAAAGCGTCGGGGTGAATTAAGAGCAAAAAAAAAAAACGATGAGACGTGGTAGAAACGCACACCTGAGTCGTGCCGCTGCGTTCCACCACTTAATCCCACTCGGAGTCGAGCTGAAGAGCGCTAATGAATTTAGCCGCCGTTCGCCTCACCACCTCCTGACCTGTTAATGGACTCCCCCTGGGCTAGTCCATCAGGGCTCGCTCTTATTGTTCCTACACTTCTGACTCTAAAACCTGGAAAAATATTCATTTACAGAGCCAATAAAAGCTCTTTGCTGCCTGAGGAAGAGAGTGAAACCCGCGTACCTGGTCAAAGGAAAGCTGTGAGGTAGTTTAATTAATAATAATAAAAAAACCGATATAGCTGGGAACAAAGCAGAACGTCTCCTGTGTTTTGAAACAATGAAGCCTTGTCAGGCCGTTACAACAGGCTGCTTTGTGCTTTGAGGCTGAAAAGTTTCCGATGGCCAAACACCAGCTTCTTGAGTTTTAATTAATTACACTGGTGTGGTTTGGTTTATTATAATATCCTCTGCTGGGAGACGGGTGTAAAGAGAGAGAGAGAGATGGTATGCATGTGGGCATAGGGGGATTAAAATCTAAGCAGTGACTGTTTGGCTTAAGTAACTTTGATAGTAAAAGGAAGATAAGATGCATAGATCAGCTCACTCAGCCTCGGACCCCCCCCATCCTCCCCCACACACACACCTGATGCAACCAAATTTGAGTACATTATTCAGAATAAATTGTATAAATGCTGTTAGCTCTAAACATCAGTCTCACACACACACACACACACACACACACACACACACACACACACACACACACACACACACACACACACACACACAAAGACACACAAACATGCAGTGGCATTTTTACAAAGTCTCTCTCTCTCTCTCTCTCTCTCTCTCTCTCTCTCTCTCTCTCTCTCATATACACACACACACATGCACACACACACACACACACACACACACACACACACACACACACACACACACACACACACATAGACACAAAAATGCACACAGTCTTACAAACACTCAAACACACACATAAAGACACAAAAATGCACATGTACTCACACATACCACCAGCATGACCATAGAAATTAATCTCATTAGTAAAAACATATTAGCGTGTCATACGGGGTGTTAAAACATTTTAGCAGAATCTTTTGAGTCTGTGTTTCCTCTTTTTACAAAATATCTCTCGAATCAATTCTGAGCAGCACAATGCCTATTATATTTGAACCATAAGCCATCAATCCAGTCAGTAGCCCAAGGCAGGACATTAGTGCTGTGCATATTGGCCAGTTTCTCTCTCGCTCTCCCTTTTTCAATTTCTCTCTCTCTCTCTCTCTCTCTCTCTCTCTCTCTCTCTCTCTCTCTCTCTCTCTCTCTCTCTCTCTCTCTCTCTCTCCCTCTTTTAATTTCTCTCTCTCCCTCTCTCTCGCTGAGACTTTTGGCAAACACACATTTGTATAATTGTACTTCCAGTCTCAAGTGTATATCACATTAAACTTAGTCACTATAATGGTGCATATTACATTTTACAATACAAAATGTCACACAGACCAAAATGGGTTCACAAATCTTATTTCATGGAAGTTTATCTGCCAGTTTCATATAAATAAATGACTTCAGGATGGGCTGCATCAGTGCTATCATGATTTTCTGTAATATTTTATACCCCACAATGATTTGTTTCTCACAGAACTGTATCTTTTTAGGATTAGTTTATTACAAATGTAAAAGATAAATACACCACTAAACTTACTGGGTAATTGGAAGGTGGTAGATTAGTAGTTAAGGCAATGGGTCTGAAGGTTGTAAGTTCAAATCCCAGCCACACCAAACGGCCACTCGTGGGCCCCTGAGCAAGACCCTTACCCCCAGAGCTTCTGAGTTGTAATAAGGAGAAAAATGTAAATTGCTATAGACAAGGGCGTCTGCCGATTGCCATAAATGTTATTAAACTAAAAACTTTCTTTCGGCTTTTCCCATTAGGGGTTGCCACAGCGGACCATCCGCATGTTTGATTTAGCACATGTTTTTACGCTGGATGCCCTTTCTAACGCAACCCCTCCCCATTTATCCGGGCTTGGGACCGGCAGTAAGGCTTGTGCAACCCTAATGGCTGGGGTTGGTTCCCTGACCAGGGATCGAACCCGGCCTGCAGCGGTGAGAGCGCCGCATCGTAACCACTAGAGCACATAATGCAATATATATTCTGAATTTGATGTAAAGATGACAATTATAACACATTTTAGCACAACTGAATGTTTTATCTAATGGCCGTTAAACACCACCCACTTCTACATAACAAAGATTTCTTAAAATGCACACCTGACTATAAAAGATTTCGTTTTACTATTTAAAAACCCCTTTGCAGTTATAATAACCTCCACTCTTCTGGGAAGATGTTTCACATTTTTTGGAGATTTATTTCGCTCAATTATCTATAAGGGTGTTAGAAAAGTCAGGTACTGAAGTAGTTGAGGTGAGGAGGAATGGGTTACAGTCAGCATTCACATTCATCCCAGAGGTGTTCAATAGGGTTAAAATTGGTAGCAGGCCACATAAGATCTTCCACTCCAACCTATCTAAGACATATCTTCATGGTGCTGGATTTGAGCACAGAGACATTGTCATGCTAAAACTGAAATATTTATGCTAATAAATCCAAAGGCATACAATACAATTGTTGTGTAAACTGATCAGAGATAACATTATGACCACCTGCCAAATATTGAGTTGTTTCTCCTCCTGTCAAAACAGTTCTGACCCATCAAACATTAACATCATTAACTTTTTCAGTAGTTTAAGCTACAGGAGCTCATCTGTTGGATCGGACCACACGGACCAGCCTTCCTCCCCACGTGTATCAGTGAGCCTCGGCCACCCACGACCGTGTCGCCGGTTCACCATTGTTCCTCCCTTGGAGTACTTTTAATAGATTCTGACCGCTGCAGACCAGGAACATCCCACAAGAGCTGCAGTTTTGGAGATGCCCTGACCCAGACGTCTAGACAGCACAATTTGGTCCAATGCTTTCGCTTGCCTATTTTTTCTGCTTCTAACACGTCAATTTTGAGAATGACAAAATTGTATTGCTGCCTAAAATATATATCCACCCACTAACAGGTGATATGATAAAGAGATAATCAGTGTTATTCAATCACCAGTCATAATGTTACAATATCATAATGTTATGCCTGATCAAATAGAAATAAAGAGAATAAGAGAATAAAGAATAAAGAGAAAAACACATCACAAGATTCTGTATTTTCAATGCTATAATTTCTCATCATCTACATGTCATTCATAGTTAGACAACAGATAGCAATAAAAACAGATATCTGACGGTCTGACAGAATGCCCATGTCATCTTAACTCAGCGCTTTCTTCTCCTGAGCAGTAAACATCTCCCCCTTCAAAATAACCTGAAGATAACACAATATACAGCATGTTTGTAGATAAACCTGATCCATGCCCTCCTACCGATGCCAGATGAGTCGATAATAAGTTGACTGCTGCTCAAATGTTTGTGAACATGATTCAGATTTCCATAAAGTGTGTTGCTTACGGGTAAACACATCCATCTTGACTTTCATGAATAGAATTAATGTTACTAAGAATTATTCTTAAACTTTTGAAGGTCATAGAGAGCAAAGTAGACTTACTCTTAGTTTTTTTTTTATTCATGGACTAGCTTTTATAAAACATTAGGATTTGTCCAGGTTAGGATGAGGGGGAAAAGGTTTGTGGTTGTAGCTTTTCATACTGGCTCATGCATATGAAATCCAATAAAGTTATTCTCACTCATTAGAATTTTGAGTCTGTGAATTTTAAGCGGGTTTGAGCTGATTAAACTGAATTATTTATGCTTTATGTATGTGCATTAGGTATGCCGATGAATAAAAAAATAAAAAGTCAGTTTCAGAGAGTTTGGAAAATTTGCCTGGCTTTAAACCAATCCTATACAACCCTGATTAAATTAAGCTCCTCACATGGACCACGGCTTGTCTTTGTTACACTAGCTCATGCTATTTATGAATTGTTTAACTGACTACACCACAACTGCGGTAGATGGTAAAAAGATTGCAAGTGCAACCCTCTCTGGATTTGGATATGCAAAGTCCATGCAATTACTCTGCCTTTATGGTCTAATGGTCATATACAAATATGGTGCAATGAGCTGCTGACCAAACAGGCATGCAAGTGCCATGGAAATGATCACTTCCCAACCACACACACACACCTGCTGTGCTCATCTGACTTTTCCTTTGCTGGTTAGTCAGTACAGAAAATAAAGCAACAGATGCCTTATTTTATCATGTCAATCAAATCATGCCTTGTGTTACAATTTGTGTCATTTATATTCAATGTGTCTGAGAAATTCAAGGACATTATGAGTCACTTTCAGTCTTTAGTCTTACATGAATACTGTAGAACTAGGTCAGCCTACACACTGTTTAAGGCAAGTGTTTTAAATATCCTGCAACACACACATCTCAAATGAAATAATATACACAATATATAGAGTAGCAAGTATCAGAACACACAATTGTACACACACACACTGAAAAATCAAGGTTCAGGAATGTACCTAAAAGAGTATAAATGCTACCTAACCGCAATGTACCTTTAAACAGTGGTACAATATTGTACCTTCTTGTTTTTAACCTCTAAAAGAACATTTTTGCAATAAATTGCCCCATTTTTTTTTACTTTAGAATTATTCGTTTTCTTAGGACAAATGTTTGTCCTAGGAGTTTAGGATTTTTTTAGGACAAAAATTCAGTTTAGCAGTACAGCATTGAAATGCTATGGAAAAATATCAGGATGTAATTTTCGAAGCATACCAGGAGACAAAGGTACATTTTAATCACTAGGGTTGCATTAATGTTCTTTTAGAAGTACTAACAAGAAGGTACAAACATTTGTAATTTTTGTTTAGAGGATGTCCTTGGATGTGATACCGTGAAATTGTCCATCCGCTTCAACTACGAGTCCAGAAAGATATGCTTTGTATGGGTTGCAGTGAAAGATCTCCTGCTTTAGAGCTCTGACCTCAACCCTATTGAAAACCTTTTGGGATGAATTGGAACACTGACTACACCCCAGACCTTCTCACCTAACCTACATCAGTACCTGAATTACTAAAAGCCTTCTGTCTGGATGAGCGCAAATCATCACAAGCACAATAAAAAATGTAGTGGTTCATCTTCCCAGAAGAGTGAAGACAATTATTAAAACAAATTAAGGCTAAATGTGGAATCTCAAAAACCACATACCATACTTATGAGCAGGTGTCCACAAACTTTTACCTGTAGTATAAACCTCAACATTAGGCTTAACTAAAGGAAATAAATATACAGTTACCCAGGAAAGATAAAGTTATATATAAAGATATACATGGTCCCTGGTAGTCTAGTGGATAGAATGCGGCGCTCCCACCGCTGCGGCCCGGGTTCGATCCCCGGTCAGGGAACCAGCCCCAACTACTCTTAGTGAGGGTCCCAAGCCCGGATAAATGGGGAGGGTTGCGTTAGGAAGGGAATCCAGCATAAAAATGTGCCAAATCAAACATGCGGAGGATCCACTGTGGCGCCCTCTAATGGGAGAAGCCGAAAGAAAGTTTTATAAAGATATACATAAAGAGAAGATTCCAAATATTTTGCTATACAGGGCAAAGAGATGAAAAAAAAAAAAAACGTTCAGTAATTCAACAAGCATAAAAATCAATCAGAGAATCAAACCGCTTTACCAGTTTAACAGACGTCAGTGTAATGATCTGCACTTCTGCCTGTCTACAAGGAAACAATAAAGTGCTGATGTATAGCACTCACGGTCATCTCGACCGAACTGGCAAATATTCTATTAAGATACAACAATTCAATTAATTACAAACTGAATATCCTGTATCTGTAACTGGATCAAGACTAAATGGACTCTTTGAAACCATTAGACACTGATGGGAAACTTTTTAATGGACAATATTAGGCCAATTCCCTTTGTGCATTGTAATGAGATTGCTATATATATTTTTATATATAGAAGTCTTGCAGTAGGGGCGTTTATGGAACTTACAGAGTCAGACATATAGATGTTCTACACAAAAAAACAAGGAAGCAAACTTTCTATTGCACTGGGATGGTGCGATCAAGGGGCATTCTTTGTGCATTAAACAAAGTGGAGTAAATGTGATAAACAATAAACAATAGCAACAATATAGCAACAACTACAATAATAACAACAATATTCTTCTTCTTTTGGCTTCTCCCATTGGGGTCGCCACAGCAGATCATCTGTCTCCGTACCCCCCTGTCCTCTACATCTGTCTCTTTCAAACCAACTACCTGCATGTCTTCCCTTAACACATCCATAAACCTCCTTCTTGGTCTTCCTCTTTTCCTCCTTCCTGGTGGCTCCATCCTCAGCATTCTCCTACTGATATACCCCATGTGCCTCCTCTGCACATGTCCAAACCATCTCAATCTCGCCTCCCTCATCTTGTCTCCAAAACGTCCTACATGGCCTGTCCCCCTAATAAACTAATTTCTAATCCTTGTCACTCCCAACGAAAACCTCAACATCTTCAGCTCTGCTACCTCCAGCTGCACTTTCTGTCTTTTACTCAATGCCACTGTCTCTAATCCATACAACATCTCAGGTCTCACCACAGTCCTAAAAACTTTCCCTTTCACTCTTGCAGATACTCTATCACAAATCAATCCTGCTATCACTCTTCTCCACCCACTCCACCCTGCCTGCACTCTTTTCTTCACTTCTCCAACACACTCTCCATTACTTTGCACTGTTGACCCCAGGTACCTGAACTCCTCCACCTTCTTCATCCTCTTCTTCCTGCAACCGCACCCCTCCCCTGCCCTCCCTCTCATTCACACACGTATTCTGTCTTACTCCTACTCACTTTCATTCCCCTTCTCTCCAGCGTGTACCTCCACCTCTCCAGGCTCTTCTCCACCTGCTTCATACTCTCACCACTAATAACAATATCACTAATAATAACAACAACAATAATAATAATAATAGTAATAAAAATATTTATTGTTATTATTATATTATTAAACAATAGTATATAATAATAATAATATCAATTACATATTATAATAATTACACATTATAATTTATCATTATTATTAACTTAAATATTATAATTTATTATAATAATAATATTATGAATATTGTAAGGTGGGACCTTCCTAGTTTTTGGACACGTCACAGAAATGCTCACTCTGACTAGAGTTTTAATGGGACTCAGAAGAAAAAGTAGTTCAATAATTGATTTGTTCATTTTCTACTGGCCACACATGAGCAAAGTATTGCAGAATCTTCAGGAAACAGAGTTTAGTAGTTTACCTTTCAACTCTTTTAGTCAGTGTTCGTTCTTTTGTCATGTGACTTCCATATGCTGTATGCTATACAGTTCGTTACACAGGAAACAGAATTGGGTAGTTCATTTCTTGAGTCCTCTGGTCTATTTGCTCTTTTTGTCACGTGATTTCCATAGATGCTATGCAGTTATATATTCATTCTGTATATAAGTTATTCAAACTATAGTCAAGTTCATGAATATAGATGTGTTGGGGGATCTAATGTAACACCTCAAACTCTTGGTCATGTTCCTCAATGTTGCACCATGGCCATTTTAGATGTTTAGATTTTAAAATTTTTCTGACAAACTTTTTCTATTGAAGTTTTACTTCAGTACTTTTTAAGGTTTCTAAAATACTTTATCTTAAATATAATTTCTCATGCGCTTTCTCCACTCCTGGCTCTACACCGAGGTCCTGTGGTAGACAATGTTCTAGAAAACTAAATGCTCACACACCTTGTAAAACCTTAGACTCATGGTACTCCTACCCCTTGACAGCTGTGGGTGGACAGATTCACTTCTCACCTTTATATCTCTCTTTTCTTCATAGTCTTACCTATATGGGAAAGCATTAAATTCTGCAAGTTTTCTGCTTGTCTACAAAACCTGCTTATGCATATGGCCCCTAGCAGAAGGCTATACGTAGTCTGATTAAGTAGTCTGCAAAAAAGTGCAGCTGCTTCTCGAGACTAGGCAGTTTTATGTATATGTATGTCTGGCTGAACAAAACCTCAGTTATCTCAATCTGTTTATAACTTAAAAATAAAGATTCTGGATCCCTTTGGGATCATTTAGAACATATGGATATGACCAGTGTTTTTTTGTTGTTTTTTTGCAATTTGCTAAATATATCAAATGGGCACTATATAGACAAATATTAATAACAGGCTTGCCTTTATTCCCTACACACATCAATGGTTCACTATTTTAACACTTTCTGTAGGTAATACCCACTATATACAATCTGTATGTCCTTATTGAACATCCAAATATAGTCCCTATTTGGGCTAACAAAAACCTCCACTCTACTGGGAAGGTGCTTCAATGGATTTTGAATAGTGGTTGTAGAGATTGTGGTTATTAAGCTACAAAGGCATTAGTAAAGGAAGGTAGGGATGTAGGTGAGGTGAGGAGGTCTGGGGTGCAGTCAGAGTTCACATTCATCCCAAAGGTGTTTGGAGCTTTACAGCAGGCTTAACATCTTAGCATCTTCCATTCCAACCAATGCAAAGCATATTTTCATGGAACTGGCTTTGTGCACAGGGGCTGGAACATGCTGGAACAAGTTTGTGACTTATGGTATAAATTAAGGGAAAATTGTATCCTACCACATCAGACATTGTATTCAATTGTGTACCTCCAACTATTTTGGTCACAGGTTGGTGAAGAACCACATGTAGATGGAAAAATCCAAGTTCTTTTTGTCTTTCCAGTTTAGTGAATGAAAATGTGTAACTGCTTTATTTACTGCTTATAATATTCAATTCGAGTAAATCCATTTTTATTTGTATAGCGATTTTTACGATGGACATTGTCTGAAGGCAGCTTAATACAGATAAAGTAGTAATAAAAGTTTGTTCCTTACAACTGCAAGTTTGTCCCTAATGAGCAAGGCAATGGTTACTGTGGCAAGGAAAAACTCCATGAAATGGCATGAGGAAGAAACCTGGAGAGGAACCAGACTCAAAACAGGAAGCCATCCTTATCTGAATGAGACCATTTCTAGGTTACGTATGTAATCCCAGTTCCTGGAGTGGTTGCAACGCTTTTGGAACGCTTCCGCGTTGTCCACGCTCTGAATCACGTGTGTAATATGTCCAATGGATGGCGCGGTGTCACAGGTGAGGTGACCTCACCACAAGGAAGCTATAAAAAGCACATGGAGTAAAGCCTGCGCCAGCTTCTGTTTGTTCAAGAAGGGCTCTGTGTGTATTTTATGTCATTGTTTGTCAAAAAAATAAAGGCATCTAAAAAGGCTAAGCACACATCCCAGTTGTGTGTTCCTTCCTACCCCCGCTATATCACGGGTGTGTGTTGGGGGTGTGTGTGTGTGGGGGGAGGTGTTTACAAACAGCCTTTCTGTGGCTTGCCTGGGAGTGGAGCACGCCAAGTCGGTTCTCGAGGGAGCCGACTGCGAGCACTGCGCTCGCATGTCAATGCAATCGCTCCGCTACCGGTGGGCACTCTTTGAGGAGGGTGCCCTTTCTCCTCGCGATTATAACCCCGCTCTTGCTGAGGCAGAGCAGCACACCAGCTCCTGGGGTTCGCAGATGGACAGAAGATGATCGAAGATCGAAGATGACGGTTTTAAAGTGTTACAACGCAGCTTGAGTTCCTGAAAGGGAATGGATGTCCATTCATTACAGTTCATCTTTGTTTAAGTGATTAAATGCGACCTGTGGTTCTGGACTGTTGTAGTCTCTTGACATTAACTACAGACCAAGTCCAGCCTCCTGTGCTGCAAGCAATATGCAATATGCACGCGAATGAAACATACTGCATTCATATGTGCAAAATGTCCAAGAGAATTGTCAAAAAACAGTGCCCGAGTTTGAACTGGACTTGGTTTTATTACAAAAGGAAAAAACCCATTTTTTGCTGTCAA
The DNA here is from genome assembly GCF_946808225.1 of Silurus aristotelis. NCBI lineage: Eukaryota > Metazoa > Chordata > Actinopteri > Siluriformes > Siluridae > Silurus > Silurus aristotelis. The sequence continues at coordinate 6,196,988 of NC_139583.1, forward strand.
GTTTACAAAAAAGTGAATTTGATGTGCTCCAAAATGAAGGTGTGGTTTGGTAACCGATTGCCCTCAGGGAGAGCAGTGTATAGAGTGAGGAGTGCAAAAAAAAACAAAAAACAATTATATTGAAATTCACCTCCAGCTCTCTGCTGCTCTCTTGCCCTCTGTCTCTCTTGCTCTCTAGACAACTAACAGCTTCGAAAAAAGTTCTAGCATTTTCCATACTACCAGTTACTGTGTGTGTTTGGGGGTGGGAGGTTGGCAATAGGAGGTTGAAGGCTTGAGTTAAGGGAGGATGTGTGGTATACATTTATACATTCTAGTTTCACAGTTCATTGCCAGAGCTAAAAACGAGGCATCACCATCCTAGCTAGCTGTGTGTGTTTGGTCAATAACTTTTGTTTTAATTCCTACTCTAGCCATTAAACTGTTTTATAACAAGACAGCATTAAAAAAAGCCACTTCGGGCGATGTACAGTACAATATATGCCTATCCCACATTCTTTTTTTTCTCTCATTTCTCACAGCTGAAGTTTTGTCCCCTTAGGCTGCTATTTCTTTCCACTCTGTGACCTGGTGATATTAACAAGACGAAGACAATGATTCTTTTTTTTTTACATTATTATAAATTATAGACAGAAGACATGAAACTATAACACTCACACTGACAGCAGTTCTATTCCTTCTTTCTATTTTATAGTAACAACTTTTATAGAGCCTCAAGGATGCTTAAAATAAATGTATTCAAATATTTACATTTGTGGAAGGAGTCTCCAGTGTCAGGGGGTCAGAGAAAACACCAAAGATTTTTCACCAATTTTCCACAAGTCTTCAGGGTTCATCTTAATTTTGTCATGTAAAGCAAGGCTAGGTGGGTGCAAGTGTGTAAAATGGGAACGTTTATTTAATATAAAAAGCCAAAGCAGACAAAACCTAATTCATTATTCAAATGTGTAAGCAAAGACAGACGGGTGATTAGCAAACAACATAAACAGGGTAAGATAACAATGTGAATGAAAAAACAGACGCTAGTTAAAAAAAACAGAAAAACATTGAACGTGAAACACGGGTCTCAGTGTAAAGCAGTAAAACTGAACACAATACAGTTTTAACACTGAAAAAGTGGTGTATATACATACATAAATTATACACCGAAGTTTATACGTTTGTGAATCAAACGAGAAAAGTGAAGACGAGAACATGGGAAGTGGTAGCTTGATGGGTAAGGTATTGGACTTTAGTTCAGAAGGCCTTGAATTTATCCCAGCACCACCAAGCTGGCACTTCTGGGCCCCTAAACAAGACCCTTCTCACTCAATTGCTCAGCTGTATTAAAAACAAACAAAAAAAAGTCGCTCTGAATAAGGTTGTCTGCCAAATGCCAATAAAAGGTACCAATAATGGGACAGGGATGAATATATTACAAGAATGAAAAAAGAACAATGTTATTTGTGATCATGTAGGAGTACTTTTGCTGTAGTAATAGTAGAGGTAGATTTAAATAGGGGGTTGGTACTTTTGCTCAAGAATAGGAAAGTCTACTTTAACCACCAATGATCATTTTGGAAGGTGAGAAGATGCTTGAGCAACGGAGAGGGCAGATGTAGAGGACAGGGTGGTATGTACATGGATGATCCGCTGTGGGGACCCCTAACGGGAACAGCCGAAAGAAGATTTGTAGCCAACTTGTTGTATAAGAAGGAAACAAATGGTTCAGGACATGCCAATATTATAGAATACCGAACTTCAGCAAGGCAAGAGTAACACCATATTTGATTGTCCCAGGTCACACCATTCCATAGAATTATATTTCATTCCCTAACAACTTCGCTTCTTCTTTTTACTTGTTTTGTCCTCTACTCAACTTCCAATGATTTCCCTGATACACAGAGCCCTTGTGCCGCTTCAGTAGGTGGCTTTATAACTGGCTCCTCTTTCTGTGCCTCTGAAGACAGAACCATTGGAGATCTGTTAGGAAGTCATTCATTGTGCTCACCACGATGTCATTGTCAAGCAGACGCAATCTGCACCTCTCAGCACTTTCTGATGTTACAACAAAAGCTGCTACTTTGGATTTTTTTTTTATGATAAAAACTCTTATCTTTCCTCGCTTTTTTGACTTTGTACGTGGGAGTGGTAAATGTTGTGCTGTGTACAGTAACAGGAACTCATTTCGATGTCTCTGGGTGCCTTTGCTTTCCGCGTCAGCAGTCTTGTGGTAAGTGCATGTGTCACTTCCGAACGTAAATACCTTTGATGCAATTACAGATTCAATTGAAATGACCCATGGTTAGGAGGTGAAATTAAATTTTGCAGTTGCTGGCCAGATTGTATAGCTGTGGTCAAGGAGCTGTAGCAAACTTTGTCAGCAAGAATTAATGGGAAAGAAGCAAGGAACAAAAAAAGTGGGGGATAAAATCTGAAACAGAAAGAGTTTAAGAAGGCATTTTTTTTTTCTAACAGGCTTAGAGTGCTGCTGATGTTATTGAGCCAGCTAACGGCTGAATAAGTGTCCTGGGGAAAGCCGAAGCTGTTGATTTGTCTCAGTTCAGTATTTCATTAGGCGTTTGAGGCTCTACTTTCATTGACAATAGAAAAAACTCGATGAACATGAAAACTCTCAATGATAAATCTGAGGAAATCAATGCCAGGTGAAGCATTGTTGCCTCTGCTGTTCAAATGTGGACACATGAACAAATAATGGTATAAATCCCCGTCACATTATGTTTCTGCTTATAAAACTTTACTTTGGAGGAGAAAGCATCTGACATAGCTTTCTTGTAATAACAAACTTTCTATGCTGGTGATAATTTAGGAAACCAATGTCCTGATCTTTTAATCTTTTTCCATTTAATCATGTTTAAAGGTCGTTACAAGGTCTTAAAGAGCAACTGTCTGAAAATTAAGCAGCACCCGCTCTTAATAACTGTTGAGTTGATTTCAAATTTGTTAATTTACTAGCATATTTTCCTGAAAGGTCTATAGATCGGCGTTAGTTAAACATACCCCAACCAACTACCAACATGATTTTGAGAATTGTAAAGAAACTAGAGAACTTGTTAGAAACCCAGACAGACAGAAACACCACAAAAACTGTACTCGAAGCTGGAAATGCTAGTCACTACACCACTATAAAAAGCAAAAGAAATGAGAAGGAATCAGGTTTAATGCACAACTTGCATAACTGTCCACGTGCACGTGTTTAATATTTTGTGTTTCATAGATATTTCATAGACATAACCATATTTATCTTATAGTCCGGTCAAACTATCAGTTTCTTACTATTGGTTTCAAGTTTTTGCATTAGATTTACTGTAGAGTAAGCTTTTCTACACCTGTATATTGTAATATACTAGGGATGGTAAGATTCACTGATGTGCATCGGTGCATCGCCATAAAAAAATAACAATGCGATGCATCGTTTTAAAAAAGTGTGCCTCAAATACAATTTGGCATTTGTATTGCAATGCATCGTTTTTAACATATTTGCATCGGTTAAAAAAACAATTAATCTAAATAGAATTATTAGTAGATCTGCAAAAGTTCAATTTAGAAAGTAGGCAATTAATTGTGACCAATATTTTGATTGATTTTTCCTCAATAAACTGTTTCTCGAGTGCGTTCTCTCAACACCACTGCTGCTACGTAAAATATGATGTATCGCATCACTACTCAGGAGAGTGCATAGCAGAGGCAGAGCTGCATCTTCCTGGAGACGGGAAAACAGGAGAAGAACATCTGGTTTTAGTTTTATCTGTTTTCTTTTTTTGTTGCACTACAAAGGACTGTTTGTGAAAGGGCCATGCGTTAAAAGTCAGAAAGCGCTTAAGTAAATGTATGATTTGCTGTCTGTCTGAACCAAAGAAAGAAAGAAAAGTGAACTATCTGTACTGTATATTAAATTGTATAGCATCATAGTTTTTTCCATTTTTACCATTAAAAATCGTACTGCATCATAATAGGGGTGTATCGTATTGCATTGCAACGGTAGTTAATTAATATGTATCTTTAATGTATCGCATCTTTGGCTATGCTTCGAGATAAGAATCACATCTGTCTTAGTTATGGAGATACACATCCTAATAATATAAAATACCATATACACAGTATACTGAACAATATTTCATATCCTCATGTTGTCTTAAGGAGTATTTACCTAAACAGTTCCTTATTATATCTCTAAATCTCTAAAGTTTCCTCTATGATTTACATGTGACACAGTGACAGAGAAGGGTGACACACAAGCAGATACATGGTGGAAAATATATTTAGTGTAAGGGTTAGTGTCAATTTGCTCCTGGTTTTGGGTCTGCTCTCTTTACTTGGGTTTTAGTAAAGGAAGAATCCAACTGTGGTGAATCAAGAACAGTCATACGCTTATTTTGCATTTGTCACGAAACAGCAACGTCTATCTATCTATCTATCTATCTATCTATCTATCTATCTATCTATCTATCTATCTATCTATCTATCTATCTATCTATCTATCTATCTATCTATCTATCTATCTATCTATCTATCTATCTATCTATCCATCCATCTATCTATCTAGCTATCTATATGCCTGCCTGTCTGCCTGCCTGTCAACAATTATATATATATATATATATATATATATATATATATATATATATATATATATATATATATATATATATATATATATATATATAGAGAGAGAGAGAGAGAGAGAGAGAAAGAGAGAGAGAGAGAGATAGATAGATAGATAGATAGATAGATAGATAGATAGATAGATAGATAGATAGATAGATAGATAGATAGATAGATAGATAGATAGATAGATAGATAGATAGATAGATAGATAGATAGATAGATATTTGTGTCTGTGTTTGTGTAATTGGGCACACATCTGCTTACTTTGCTGTGGGATGTGGAGATGGATGTGTAAAATGTGAGATGTCATCTGTGTCACCTATGCTGGGGCTGTGGTGGTTGCTGGGTTTTTATTGTACTAAGCACTGCACATTCTTAGTGCATTGTAGAAATATTTACCAAGAAATTATTAGCATGAGATTGGATATGCACAGATCGCTCATGAGGTGTGTCTAAAAAGGAAAATGCTATTTAAAAATGAATTTTCTTCTCTGATTTTACAATTAAACATTGTCTCTTTTAAAGTATGCACCTTGTGAGTGCACACAATGCTCTCAGCAACTTTTCCATTCTACATAGCATTCCTGGAAGTTTTCAAGTGGGATGGTGTTCAGAGCCTGCTGTAGCACCGTGATGTGTTTTTCAGCCAAGAACTCTCTGACAGCCAAAGCACTGTGACTTGGTGTGTTGTCGTGATGAAGGATCCAAGTTAAGCCGATCTCAGGACGCACACGAAAAACTCTGTTTCAAGTGTCGAAGAACTTCCAGGTAAAATCTTGGATACCACAAATTTCGAAATTTCTAAAATGTTTTCCATTTCAGATTGTCCATTTAGATTGTCTAATTATGTACATTTAGCTTTCATGACAACTTGCCAATTTTTCATCAGATTCACAAGCTAGTCACCTGGAATGGTTTTTACACTGTCACCAACCAAAGCAGATTTGAGCAAGAGTGATGGGGCGATTTTGCTTCTGCCATTTGCCTTTAATGTTGTTCGTTTATCTAAACATTACCAATCTACACCAGCCAGGTTCTGAAATACAGCTCGGGTGAAAGGGTAGCAGACTGCCACCCAGGCATCTGCAGAATCCTTGTCAGTGATACTGTAGATACTGAATTTGGAGCGTTTGTGTTAAGGTCTGAGGCAACAGTGGAGGGAAATGACTTTCCTGCTCCCTGGTATGGCAGGTCTTTGTATTTGAGAGATGGGGACGAGTGACAGAAATGAAGGAAGATAGTCACGCTTCATGCCAACATCTTTCCCTTTCCCAATGTGATGCTCCATCAGTTTCCTGGTCTATCTAAACCCATCAGGTGGGGCTCCATGCTTGGCATCAGGGAAGGAAAAAAACAAGCACAGCAGGCAGCATTGCTGATGTGAGACGGGTATAGTTACTTTCAGGAGTTGAGTTTCGTTCCACCCACACCACATCTTCCTCCTGCATCCACTCTTTGTTTCCATTAGCGCTTATTGCTTCAATAGATTTAAATCGGCTGACTGGGGCAAGACTCCACTAAAGATACAAACCAAATGTCAAATTCTTCACTTTGTAGTGAATCTATGAAAGTGTATGTGTGAGTGTTTTGCATGGCTGAGCACCACCACCCCTCCGTTCTCAGACTGTATTTGGAAAAGAGGAAGATAGGAGTGTGTGTGTTTCTGAAAACAAGAAACAGTGAAAGAAACAGAAAACGAGAGTAGAAGAGAGGGAAGGAGAGAGAACGAGATCAGGGAAGTGCTGTTTGATACGGACTCTTTTCCACATTAGTATTCAGAGTTGCCATTTACTGTTATTTGTTCGCCGCACGCTGCTGTGGTATCAACAGTCACTCGATAGTGCCACTACTGTCACATTTCTGGAGCTCTGAAATCACTGAGAGTTCACAATGTTGCCAGCTGTGATGTTGACTCTTTATTGGATTCCCCCCCCCCCCCCTTTTTTTTTCCAGCAACGTTCAATACACAAGTTTGTCCCAAATCCATGCATAATCAGTGCTTTTGTCAGCGGTGGTGTAAAATATTTAATTCAATATACTTAGTTATTGTACTTAAGTAATTTTTTTGGCTACTTTCGAGTTTTACTGAGTATTAAACATATAAGCAACTGTTTCTCTACTTCTTTTTCTTCTCCTTCTTCTTCTTCTTTCGGCTGCTCCCCTTAAGGGTCGCCAGAGCGGATCATCCGTCTCCATACCCCCCTGTCCACTACATCTGCCTCTTTCAACACCACTACCTGCATGTCTCCCCTCACCACATCCATAAACCAACTGTTACACTACTCAACTACAATAATAATTTAATATATATGTAATTTTTAACACAATTTATTTTTATAGCCAATTACCTGATTCCCTGGTGGTCTAGTGGTTAGGATGCGGCGCTCTCACCACTGTGGCCCGGGTTCGATCCCCGGTCAGGGAACCAACCCCAGCTATTAGGGTTGCACGTTCCAGTGCACTCTTAGTGCCGGTCCCAAGCCCGGATAAATGGGGAGGGTTGCGTTAGGAAGGGCATCCAGCGTAAAAACATGTGCCAAAACAAACATGCGGATCATGAATACGGATGATCCTCTGTGGCGCCCCCTAATGGGAGAAGCCGAAAGTAAGTGTTTTATTTTAATAGACAATCACCGTCACTAATTACATTTTGTGAAGATGTCATTAAGGCCCAACAGTCCCTAACAGGCCGTGAGCAACTTTTCAGCACAGTTTGCCTCATTTTCATTCTAAAAAGAGTTTGAATTCATTTTAAAAACTTTGAAAACCAGCTGGTGTTGAAGCTCTGAATATGTGTTCTTACTTTTTCTAAAACGATTTACTTTCAATTTATTTGTTTTTTATTTCATTAATTAAACATCCCTTTTTAAAAGATTGATAAAATACTTTGACTTTTTTGGACCGACTTGTTTGATCTTTGTTTCATTCTGGCATATTTAATGTATTAATGTATTGTTGAGGTTTACAATTGATTTGTATTTTAGGAAATAAAACCTCGCAAATCAACTGTTGTAGGGTTTTCGCAAATACAAATATATGTCTTGGCATCGAGGGACTAGTGCATCTTTGAGCCTCTGTTCAATACTGCAATAAGTTTTGTAGTAAGTTATCTATTCTTTTACTTAAGTATGATTTTTAGGAAATCTTTATACCTCTGTTTGTCAGTTCAGTTTCATTTGTATAGCACTTCCACCATACAGACATTGCAACAAACCACCTTTTCAGAAATCTAACTTGTGTTTGCATCCGGTAATGAGAAAGCCACAGGCGACTGTGGCAAGGAAAAACTTCCTAAAACAAGGGATTCCTGAAGAAGAAATTGACAGAAGCCAGACTGGAGAGAGAAACTCCTGGGTGATGCCTGATAATAGGAATATAAATGATTACATTGTACAGGTGTAGAGAGAGTAAAGAAAACAGTACTGTGTGTGTTAAACAGATCAAGTCATGGCTTTATTGATATTTCTACAATGTACAGTACAGTAGACTGTAAAACAAAACTGTTCCTCCACGATCAAGGTGCTGTAAAAAACTATACACAGGGTGTATACAAAGTGTAAATGCTCAAACCACATCTTGAGCAGCACTACAATAACACTGAACATATGCAGCTCTGACCAGTATACACAGATAAATGTGGGAGAACATTTCTTTTCATACTATAATGCACACTCTACATTGTATAAATTGGTGACCTTTTAAATGCAGTTATTTAAGCAGAAAAGTGCTTGTGTGCGTGTGTGTGTGTGTGTGTATGTGTGTGTGTGTGTGTGTGTGTGTGTGTGTGTGTGTGTGTGTGTCCAGTCTCTTATTGAGGAATCTTAAGGCTTGTAGGAAGAAGCTGTTGCACAGTCTGTGAGTGTGTAAGTAAGTGTATGTGTTTGAGATGTGCATGTGTGTTAGAGAAGATACATATGAAACAGCTACTGATGGGATGTGATACGATTCACTTCTGTTAAAATGCAGTGTGATCCGATTTCAATTTGATTCAACACAATGTGCTTCAATGCAATACGATGCAATATAAAAAAAATGATGCGGTGCATTTCAACATGGTACTGATAGTTCGCTTTGATTTCTTTGGTTTAGACAGACAGCCAATCATATATTTATTTATATAAGTACCTTCTGACTTCTAACGCATTTCAAAACAATCTCCAGGAAGACGCAGCTCTACCTCTGCCATGTTGATCTATATTCCATACAGTATTCACGTCGCGGCAGTGGTGCTGAAAGAACGTGCCTGAGAAACAGTTTAGCGAGGAGAAATCAATCTAAAATGTTGTTTACAAATTATTGGTCACTTTCTAAATAATAAAATATATATCATCTACTAATAATTATATATAAACACATTGTAGGGATTTGCAATCTAGGAGGACTCAATTTCTAAACCAGGCAGTGTTGCCCTAAATTTGTGCTCCAAAGTCCAACATTTATATCGATATTTTAACAATTAAAATGCGATGATATTCAGAGATTTGTGCACTTGGTGTCTAAGTTAGAACTTTTAAACACTTAACAAATAAAGACTGAAGAAGAACATTTCTTTGCTGCCAGATGTAATGTTTAAGCAATGGAATAACAGAAAAGAAGTCTAAAAAAAGATGGGAAAAACAACAACTAAGAAATATAGTATGATATAGTACATGACATGAAATATACCATAATGAACTATACCATGTTTTTCCCAATCAAGTTTTACAAACTGACCTTTCTATTATAAAGAGATATTCTGTAAATAACACATTTGTATTGTTTTTCATTTATATCCAGAGTCCGTAAAACGTTTAAAAGCACCTAGTCATCGATGGTTTTTAAGACACACATGGTTTTCCTTTTGATTCTAGCCAACAAACTTGGTCATTTGAAGGTATTAATCTTGATCAAACTGACCTCTAACAGTAGGTTTTGGATGTAGCTATGTCACATTCTAACTTTACAAGTTTCTGTTCCTATTTGCACAACATGCTTAATCATTATCTACTGTACATATAGGTTAAATGATCCTGAACCAACATGGCAACCATTCCATACTTTAACATACACCATGCAATTCCCTCATTGGAATCGACTTCACCAGATGACACATGACAAGACGACATCTATCTATCTATCTATCTATCTATCTATCTATCTATCTATCTATCTATCTATCTATCTATCTATCTATCTATCTATCTATCTATCTATCTATCTATCTATCTATCTATCTATCTATCTATCTATCTATCTATCTATCTATCTATCCAAGGTTCTCCTTTAGATTATTCTTTTTGTTTTTTTGTTATTGTCTTTCGAAATATTTGACCAAAATCCCACTTTCATGCTCACAAACCCTTGTCAGAATGAAAGCCCTGTGATTTCTGTGACAATAACTGACAGCTACTCAGGCTGGAAATTGCTCCAGACATGTCTCCTGTTGCACTTTATCCCAGTTGCTCTCTTATGATCGGTCTTGTCAGAAGGTTTTTTTGTACTTTTTTTTTTTTTTGAGAGCACTTTTCCGCTTTCCATCTCAGTCTCTCAGTGGCCAGCAGTGTTGAAAGCTTTGACCAAGTCACTCACTTTTGCCTTGTAATGTCGGCCAAAGAAAACAAATCAGATTGATTATAAAAAAAAAAAAAAAAGGTCTGTCACAGTAAAAAAGTCCTTTTCAGTGACAACACTGTTTTTTTTTCCTTATCAGTACACTCTTCTTGTATTTTCCTTTGTTAACTGTTGCTGCCTCAAATTTCTAGCTCTGTACCTCTTTGTCTCCTCCTGAGTCCGAATGCAAACTGACACGTGTTCCTGTTTTCCAACAACAATGATGATGAATGTTTTCTAAAAGCATCCTGTTCCTCATCGGCTTTTGAATCAAATAATAAGATCTGTCTTTTGAGTGGAACAGAGGATGTGCGAGATTTTTTTTTTGCCATACTTCAAGTAATGATTATTTATGACAGGCAGTGTTGCATAGTGATATGTTATCTAAATCTTTACATCTTGTTCTTCCAGTAAACAGGAATTTGTCCCCATTATCAAGATTTACTGCTGAGTGTGTGTATTTATGCCTTTTATTGAGTTTAAAAGCACAAACCCGCATTTTTAAACGCTAAATGAACATTCAGGAAAAAAAAATATATATATATATTATAAATGCTTTTCTTTTCCTCCATGATTCCTCTTGTATTGTGTCTTGAGTGATGACAAGTCAACAGGCCTATGAGAAAGTAAATACCTGTTATTATCTTATTATATGTCACAATTATCCAAAAGCAAACACATCATTTTTGTTCCTTTTAAATGATTGCTAATCCTAGCTTCATCACTCACTCATTAGCTGAAGGAGTTTGTATAATCATTTGAATGTCAATGAGGATTTGAATGCACCCTATATGGCAACCCTTGGTAAACAAATCTGAGTTGGGAAGTAAAGCAAAGATCATCTTTCATGACATCTGTAAAATGTGCACAAAAACTGCTCATTGTCTGAATTTGTCAGCTAGACTTCTATATGTTTGGACCGAAACATCTTACCACTTATTCAAGCAGCTTCTTTGAAGGACACAGATTTGAGCACCAAAATGTACACATTTTGGATAGGGAAGACAGATGGTTTGGGAGAGGAGTGGAGGAGGTCATCTATGTCTAGGTGAAAAATCCTGCCTTATTTTTCATGATGTTCTTCATACATCCACCAGAAAATCCACACCTAAGGACCCCCCATCAACACCCACATTCGCTAATCAGTACTCCCTTCTATGCACTCTCCCATTACTCTCTGGGGTAGTTACAGTACATCCTAATTACCCCTTAATCCTGACATTTCCCTCCCAACTCTCACCCCCCTCTGTTCCCTTAACAAGGCTTTCCAAAAAGGTAGGATCCTCAGTCCTTTAGCATATGAATTCGTGGAATCCTGCTAACATCTCACAGACTGAAGAAGCTGCTCAAATAAGTAGGGAAGCGTTTTTTTTTTTTTTTTTGTCAAGCCAACCATATAAAGGTTCAATTGACCTGAATCAAAATTCTGGATAACTGCACATGGATCACTGAGAATCTTCACAAATCTAGTCAGCAACATTGAGCTATTTTGTGGGATCACCACCTACAAGACAAATGCTGGACATCAGTTTATTATTTATGAACAATACCATTTGCAATGAATTTTAGATTCAAACTTGTTCACGGTCAGTGTTGACATGAAAATTCTCTGTGCAATTGTGTCTTGTTCTCATGGTGCTTTGTTTGGAGTCCTGTGTCTAGATCTGCTTAAGTTTTACTTAGTTTTGTATTGTCCCATACTCCCTTATAAAATGAAAGGAAAGACAGAACAGATTGAGATACAGGAATTAGTTAATTATGCTCTAAAGGAGGAATGAAAGATCCATTATCCATCCATCATGGGTAGAGTTCTTGCTAGAAAGTTTCTCAAGGCATCCTTAAGTGTATACCAGGCCATGGAGTCATTACATTTACAGCATTTGGCAGATGCTTTAATCCAGAGCGACTTGCACAGTTAAGAGTTAAGGGCCCTGCTCAAGATCCCTGAAGTTGCAACTTGGTTGCTCTGGGATTTCAACTTGTGACTTTTCAATCCAAAGACCAATGCCTTAACCGCAGAGCTACGTTCCAGCCAGAGATTGTGGCATTGTGTTACATTTATTCTTCATTCGCTTGAAGACCTACGTACATCTCAATTTTTCTTTCAAATTCTATTTTACTCTTGTTTAACAGATGTAATAATGAGATAATAATGAGTTCCTTGAAACATTTGTCATTTTGAAATAATGATATGACCAGTCGAAGGCTATTGAGCATATTTTTAGAGGTTATTATTTAGCATTTGAAATGTCGCATGTCATAACCCTTTATTTTGCTTTCTCCGAAATAAATCTTACGCTCTGTGACAAAAGACCTGTGCACTCTAAAATTGATTTTCAAAATACACAGTTATCATCTACATAACACAACATCTCTTGCGCTCTCTCTCTCTCTCTCTCTCTCTCTCTCTCTCTCTCTCTCTCTCTCTCTCTCTCTCTCTCCCTCCCCCCATCTTTGGGTCTTCATTAACTTTGAACTCATACACTCATATATTTCTTCTTTCTGCTTCACTGGAAATAGCAGCACTCTTACATAATTTGGTTGTGGGGCAAAATAAATGTGGTTAGACAGTGTATACTGTTACAGAGCGCCTCCCGTTGGATGTGGGCAATTTTATCCGAAAGGCAACAACCTTTAAAATTCATTGAAAGCTATAAATCTACACCAACATCATTTTATTTTGTACTTATTTATGTCTTTATGTTTCATATTAGTCTTTGCATGTACTGGAAACCCTATTCAGACACAAATCTCATTTTCAGCTTACAGCTCTCTCAGTATAAAATATAGCAAAAAAAACAAACAAAAACAAACAACACACAAACAACAAAGACATAAATATTGAAATCAACATGCATAAACACATAAAACAAAATGCCAAAGCTAAGTAAAACAAATATAGCTTTCGGGGCACAAGACATCCAATTTATATTAATGTGCTGGCAAGAAATACAGTGTTTCCAGTCTCTGATCTGATTTATTCAGCATATGGTCTTATTACCTTTTACCGTACCTCTGCTCATCAAATGTGTTGCTTGGGTAACAAAAGAACGCGTCTAGACTTCCGCTGTAGGTTTGTATATGAAGCATCATGTTCAGATGAGACCCTGGCAACCTGTTCACATGAAAAATTCATGTTTAATCAAATTCCTATTAGTAAGACATGATTGCTTATAATACTTTTATTAGATTACTTGTGAAACTTATAATTTTCTCCTCCATCATACAAATACTAATGATTATATCAATAAATTATATCAATATTTAATTATTATTATTATTATTATTATTAATAATAATAATAATAATAATAATAATAATAATAATAATAATAATAATAATAATAATAATAATAATAATAATATTGTTATTATAAGTAGATATTAGTCAAATTACTCATATAATATATAATGATTATTACATGATAAATAATTTTATATAACTAATACATAAATAAATAATCTATTGTATTAAAAAGCATTATTATTATTATTATTATTATTATTATTATTATTATTATTATTATTATTATTATAGTAAGGCATTTTTAATTTATTAGTATATTTAATCATTTGTGTCTTGTGTGTTTTTACTGGTGTGTGTTAGTCATAATAAAAAACAGAAAGAAAAGCACACAGAAAGAAAAGCATTAAATAAAAAAAAAGCACACAAGAAGAAAATTATTAAAGAATCACCATAAATAAATAGAATAAGAGAATAAGGATAAATACAGGGACAAAATAAAGACAGATAAAAAATAAATGACTATGTCATAATTCACCATACAGCAGCCAAGACACCAAACACATCACCATGAGAGTTCAGAGAGCATGGAAAGTAAACATTTTAATTCAGCCTAAAAATCTGAACTAGAAAAAAGATGAATGAATTAAGACTGTCAAATAAATTCCAAAGTTTGGGAGATACAGAATAACACTGAATATTATCCTACCTACTGAGACCAATCTGCATCACAAGAAGACCAGTACCTGAGGATCGACTAGTGCACGGCATGGGCTAGAGTGCAGTAAATTACATCCTCAGGGCACAGTCCTAGGAGAGGACAAGCTTCAGGAGACTCATGGAGCTGAATTTAAAGTTTTGTAAATATCTTAATTCAGCCCACACACACACAAGGTTCAGATTCATAAAAGTAGCTTGAAGAGAACACTGTGGTCGAACCCAAAAAAAAATCCTAAAAGGAATCTGCACACATGTAAGAAGCTAACTGTGTTTAATATCTAATTAAAAGCATTGGCACTGTGTCAGAATTGAAATCATTAAAGCCAAAAAAAAATAATTAAAATCATTCTGACTGAAAGCTAGGCAATATTGAGATTTAAATATACTCATATAATTATGAGTTACAAAGAAAATCAAAGTTTAAAAAAAGAAGTGAACTCAAGTGTCTGGAAGCTGCAGTGGTATTATGGCGTTTAAGCTAGATTAAATTAAACAGCTAGCTAATTTAACAAGATCATTTCTAAATGCGCTATGTGCAATTTGATATTCCCTAAGTGCATAATTTAAAAATGATCAATAAAAACATGCTTTATATATTTAGTTTAATTTCTTCTTCAGATTTTATGGCAACTTCAGTCTCATAAAGGTTAAAAAAAGTTGCTTTATACATTCACAGCACAGTGAAATTCTTTCTTTGCCCATCTCAGTGATGTTAGGAAGCTGGGGTCAGAGTGCAGGGTCAGCCATGGTACAGCAACCCTGCAGAAGCTTGGGGTGGGCAGCTTGGTGATGCCAAAGCTTAAAACTTCTAATCAGTAACCCAGAGACCACTGAGCGACCACTTCTTCCTCATTATTGATTTAACAAACAATTTGAACAAAACCAGTTCCATGGAGATATGGTTTACATAAGTTAGAGTAAAAGATCTTGAGTGGTTTGCTATAGAGCACTGACTTTAACCCTATTAAACCACAATGGGGGAAATTGGAAACGCTGACTGCACCCCAGGCCTCCTCACCTCACCTACATCAGTGCCTGACTTTACACCCTTGTAGCTGAATGAGCACAAATCTCCACACTCCATAATCTAGTGGAACATCTTCCCAGAAGAGTAGAGGGTATTGTAACAGCAAATAAGAACTAAATATAATGAAAAGATCAAACCAATAGTATGATAAGGTGTCCACAAACTTCTGTTCATGTACTGTATCTTCCTCAATTCTCGAATCTGAAAGTGCAGTCAGCACGTTGACGGACCTCCGAGAAGTAAACCTGACTTTCCATGACTTACATTTTAGGTGGTTAGCGCACTCGATTCTCAGCCTCAGACTCCCAGAGGCTAAATATCACTCAGACAGCAAAGCGGCTACGTTCTCGACTTAACTTAATGCGATTCCAAAATCGTAAAGGCGTGCCGCCGACTTCTTCGCTTTGAAAGATGACTCTGACTTCCTTCCTATTGCACTTACTCCCTCTGTTCTTGGTGCACTCCTAATCTAATGTGCACAAGAGATCATGTGTTAAAATACACACAGGAAACGGCGAAACCATCAGGGTAGAGACTATGGAGTCTAAGGGTAGGGATTTCATATAGTAGATGTAAACGGCATTGAGTTAAAATAGAGCTGCACTTAAAATCCAGAAAAGACAAAAAAAGGATGGATTTACAAAAACTATAGGATTTATTGTTTTTTTTTTTCATAAATATATACTCACTAGACTTTTTTTTTTCTATTCAATTACGAATTCCATTGTTAAATCAATTTCTAGGTTTATTATATAATAATCTAATAAGAATGTATTAATTATAATTATTTTAATAAAATGATTTCATAAAATTATAATAATTATTTATGATTATACATACAAAATGAGAATTTTATTCCTTTTTTATTTAATATTGAAAGCAGTGAAATGAACAAAAAAAACAAAAAAAAAAAACGTTTGTATTGTTTCACAGCAAATGTTATTATTAATATTTATTTTATATTATTATTATTATTATTATTATTATTATTATTATTATTAATTTATTATTATTATTATTATTATTATTATTATTATTATTAATATCTCTATTTGTTTAACTACACAAAGTTAAACAAACTGCACAATATTTCGTAATAATTTTCTAAGCTGTATTCCTAAACTTACACTCATGTCATTCTTGCCCTTTACTAAAGAAATGTCCAATCTGGAAAACAAACCAGAGCAACACAACCCGAGACCGCAGACAATCTAGTAGAACATGGTGTGGGGTGGTGCAAGTTGGGGGCGGGGTTGTTCGGGGTTGTTTTGCACTGAGAACATTGTAAGAAGAGGATGTGGTAGCTCAGTGGTCAAGACGGGTGTGTTTTCTGTGGTTAAAATGTTGGACTTCTAATCAGAAAGTCGAGTTCGAAGCCCGGTGGAAAATAATGTCTTCTATCTGCAGTACATGTAAAGATTTGTGTGTGGTCAGTACAAAACTTATTCATATGAATCCATTAAAGTTCTTCACACATTGAAATTTGTCTACAGAAGAATTGACTTCTTTTTTTATAGTAATAATGCACTCAGTCATCAATAATTTAAGTATGTTTAATTCAATTGATTAATTAGATATAAAATCCCGGCTAACAGTGAAGATTGTTCAAGTGTATCACATAAAAAAATAAATAAAAATCAATCAATCAATCAATCAATCAATCAAAAATAAATAAATAAATAAATAAATAAATAAATAAATAAATAAATAAATAAATAAAAACAATTTGGCAAGGCAACGCTATAAATTAGGTCATTCAAAAAGTTTGCAATTGGAGCAAAAATTTTATTTTTTTTAAATAGAAATGAATAAATCCCAAATACATAGACCCATCTCGATTTTCAATGGAAATTCTATAACATGTTTGCAACCATTATTCTATTTTATTGCATTGTGTTTCATTAAAATCCTTTATTCTATTCTTATTCTCTATTTTTTGCTAATTATTTACTTATTTAATTATGTATCAAGGCCGGTTGTAAAATCCTTTCGCTGCGTGTCGTACTGCATATTGTTACGCATGTGACAAATAAAATAAATTTGGATTTATGCAGCTGACTGCATTGTGTAATAGTAAGCATTCACATAATCGAATGAAAAAAATAAACCACAGATACAGCGAAAAGGCACGGGACGGCAGGAGAACCACATGCGAGGAGACGCAATCTCTGAGCAATTCTGGAAATCGGGAACAAGAGGCGAACGTTAAATCTGTACGGCTGAGTGCATTATTACTAATGTGAGCCGTTTTGTTGTGTGTGGCCAGTTTCCATTTCCCTTCTTCGGCTCTGAAATCAATATAATTTGCCACAGGGGTTAAGTTTATTCGATTCTGGCGCCAATGATTAGGACTCCTTTATCAGTTTATTATCCTGGAGCTCGGTTTCTGTTTTTGAGCTCAAAAAAAAAAAAAAAAGAAAAAAGTATGCTCTGATCTTGGTGGATACCAAAGAAAAAGTTCCCCTAAAGTGCACTTGTGCATACGCCTGCCCTGGTAATAAAGTATACCAGAGGCTGAAGTGGATCTATTCTTGTACCAACATGGCTGGTAGTCAATAATGTTGGGTAAAGGCATGGCTGTTATTGATTTCTCTTCATGCAAGTACACCTTGACTTTTTTATATTTATATATAATATATATAATATATATATATATTTATGAGGGTGAGCTTATGATCTTCACTTTCAGCTTTCATCTTTAGTTCGCTTTGTGTTCCAATGGTATTGAATATATTCAGGAAAAAAAAAAAAACTTGCCAAGATCTCAAGTGGAATCTCTCAGGTTATACTGTATGCATGAGGTGGAAATGAAGTAGGATAGCAGGTCTGAGTCAGAGATCCTTCACCAGTGTATCTTAACTTCATGACGGTAATAGACAGCGAACACGTGTCTGATAGATTCCTCCGCGTCCTCTTCCGATCCATTTCCATGTAATAAGAACCTTGATACCGCATTGCATTAGACACCCATTATCATTATGTATATTGCCAATGTTGCTAATGTGCTCATCAATTGCACCCAACTGTGGTGGCGATAAATCCGGTTAGGCGCTGTTTAATATGCACGTGGGCTGCACGTTACACAGGTTATCTCGATCTTCACTCTTTCAAATTTGATAGTTATTGTTTTGCACATTATTTTCTAACTAAACTAAAACTAAGGACCAGGTTAAGTGAGTTTGACTCTGACCTGCATGGATTACCATAAACTAAAAGTGATGCAATTGTACATCATAAAAATCAACACATTTTATTTCAGAGGGCAACAAATATGAACAAGGCATTCATTTTAAGTGGTGCAGTGGGCTGCGTTGTCAGCTCACAGCTTCGTGGTCACCGGTTCAATCGTGCGATAGAGTTACTGTCTGTGTTTTTTATATTCTTGCCCTCTGCACGTGGATCATCTCAGGGTTCTCCGGTTTCCTTCCACCTCCAAATAGATGGATTGGTGATGCTAAATTACCCTTTTGAATAATCGGTTTGTGTCTCTTCCAGAGTGTATTCTGTATTTTGGCTCTCTGTCCAGGATAGACTCCAGATAAAAAGTGACCCTGACCAGGATTAAGCGTTTATGGAAAATGAATGACTGAATAAACATCAATTTTACAGAAAAGCAGTTAGATGTTTAACATTAAAAAGCCAAAGGGAGCTCAAATGCTATTTTTTGCTGCTGAAATCCACATAAAAAGGAAAATATTTTATATATTATTCAACATATATTATACTGGAATACTTTATAATTCAAATAACATCATTCAAATATAATAAATAAACATTGGATCAATAATAATAATAATAATAATAATAATAATAATAATAATAATAATAATAATAGTATTTATTTTATTTATATATTTTGGAAAACAATGTTGTTGTTGTTTTTTTGTTTGTTTGCTTTTTTTGTTTTTCGCTTTTAGAATCCGCAAGTTGACATATGTCATTTTTAATTTTGCGTTTGCCACGGTATAGGTATTTTGTGCAAAAATCTGGAGCCTGTCTGCAATCGCATTTTCTCCTGGAAGCTCAAAAGCCTGATTTGATGTGAAATGTTGAAGTTTAATCTGGCATTTTTTCTATTTATGCAGTTTGCTTCCCTCTCTTTTCACTGTGTTGCTTCCAAGAAGTGCAATTTTGATAGGATGCTTCCACAAGACTTCTGCTCTTCCTGCGCTGTCAGACAGGTTCAGTCAGGCCATTCACGTATCGTTCTCCTTCACTGGACTCTGTGTTTCTGGACAGCCTGTTTTCTTGCCTCGGCTGTTCGAAATGGCGCCGTGGAGCATTTGAAACCGTGTGAAGCAGATGTCTCCAGGTAGGCTAGCCGCCTCTGAGCTGAACCCTTACACCTAGCTGAAATGTCCCGGGGCTGCAATATAGACACACCGGCGCTAAAAGGTCTGCATGCAGCTGTGGGAAGAGCTAATACTGACCTGTTGAGGGCTTTTCTCAGGAGCAATATAGAGTTTTATGGAGCTGCATCACTTAGCTACAGCTGCTCTGTTTTCACTATAATGGGGTAAGGTGCACCTGTCCTCTGCTGCCTCTTTAAAGCCCAGGATTTATTGTGTACTTCTCTTTTAACAGATTTGCACTTTCTATCTATAGATAGTGATTAAGTGTTGTCGCTTCAATGTCATGCCGTTATAATTAAACTACCATCAATGTACAACTGCACCTTTTTATGTGGATTGTATTCTCTCGAGTTAAGCTTCTGCAGTAAATTTGAAGTTTGTCTAAATAGTTCCTGATGATGAAATCTAAAAAAACGTGTCATTATCACGCCTGTGATTTATTATGTTCATGTGCGGATCAATTTGTATTATCAGCAGTTTGAAGAGCAAAACTGGGGAAAAATAAACCAGTGATAATCTTATTGATATTTCTCTTTAAAAGAAATTCTCTTTTCACATTTAATGATGTATAGATTTTATACAGTATCTCAAAAAATTCAGTGCCCCCCTCACATTTCAGCATCCATTTTAGTATATCTTTTCAAGGGACAATATTATAGAAATTCAACTTGGATATAGTTTAGATTAGTCAATGTCCAGCTTGTATAGTAGTACAGATTTACTGTCCTCTGAACATCTACAATATTATTGCCAAATAATTATTTTTGTTTTGTGATGTAGCTCTTTGTTGAGTGATGTAGCTCATTGTTGTGTGATGTAGCTCTATATTGAGTGATGTAGCTCTATGTTGAGTGATGTAGCTCTATGTTTTGTGGAGTAGCTCTATGTTGAGTGATGTAGCTCTACGTTTTGTGATGTAGCTCTTTGTTGAGTGATGTAGCTCTTTGTTGTGTGATGTAGCTCTATGTTGAGGGATGTAGCTCTATGTTTTGTGATGTAGCTCTATGTTTAGTGATGTAGCTCTATGTTTTGTGATGTAGCTCTATGTTGAGTGATGTAGCTCTATGTTTTGTGATGCAGCTCTATGTTTTGTGGTGTAGCTCTATGTTGAGTGATGTAGCTCTATGTTTTGTGATGTAGCTCTTTGTTGTGTGATATAGCTCTATGTTTTGTGATGTTGAGTGATGTAACTCTATGTTTTGTGATGTAGCTCTATGTTGTTATATGTACTGTAGCACCAGGGTCCTGGAGAAACGTTGCCTCATTTCACTTTATACTGCATCAGCTGCATTTGGTTAAAATGTCAATAAAAGCTTCATGACTCTACTTGATTTGAGATTAAGTGTTAGTAAAATAAGGTACTGATGTAGGTGATGGTGATGTAGGCAGTCAGCATTTTAATACATCTCAAAGGCATTCAGTATGGTTGAGGTCAGACCTCTATAGCCATCCACCCAATATCTTCTATTCCAACCAATGCAAAGCATATCTACATGTAGCTCACTTGTGCACAGGAGCATTGCCATGCTAAAATGGGTCTCGGTCTTGTAGATCAAGTAAGGGAAATATTTAATTCTACCAAATCTAAAGACATTTTATACATTTGTGTGCCCCCATCTTTGTGCCAACATTTTGGGAAAAAACAATATGGCCGAAAGTTTATGTGTCCCAATACTTATAGTGCCTTTAAATAATAAAATCCATACATAATTTATAATAATCATTTAATATTGTCTTAATATATGTCTCTATCCATAGTAGTTGTTTATTTATTTGTTTGTTTGTTTTTTCATTCATTCATTAAATCATTTGTTTGCTTGTAAATGCTTAATTTATCTATTTATTTATTTATTTATTTATTTATTTATTTATTTATTCATTTATTCATTTATTTATTCTTTTTTTTGCTTGTCTATTTGTTCAATAATTGCATTTATTTATTTGTCGATTTCTTTCTTTCTTTCCTTCTTTCTTTCTTTCTTTCTTTCTTTCTTTCTTTCTTTCTTTCTTTCTTTCTTTCTTTCTTTCTTTCTTTATTTATTTATTTATTTATTTATTTCATTTGAGGAGAAGGAGAAGGCAGAGATACGTACAATTTGCCAGAAAACTTATCTCTTCCACACTCCACACTTAGCTCTTATCCCATTTTCTCACCTGCATTTCCTAGTTTTCTACATGCAGTATGTGCTTAGTGACCCCTGTGTGAAGTCACTAATGCCTGAAGGCTCCCAGTGGACTGAAACCTCATGGCTGTATAATTAACCTGCTCTATCGGAGCACTGCAGCTCATTAGCAGAGGGCCATATCTCCAAGGGATTTTAATCAAGTCACTCATCAGCAGACATCTTTAAGGGACACGCTGCAATTCAGATAAGACAGAGACCACACTTCAGCCTAATGACGTGTCAATTCGAATATCGATCACGCTGTCCTTGAGCCCGAGGTATGTAAGGAATAGTGAATTCAAAGTCGGATAATGCTACAGCGCTCAGAAAATTTTTGATTTTTGCAGTAAAACAATATTATTAAGTAAACTAGCATGATGATAATGAGCCATGTCTGCAGTAACATTACCTTTTATTGTATGATTTATTTTTATAACACAAGATATAGTCTTCCTATAAGTGCATATTACAATGTGGTGTATTCCTTTTATACCACAGCAAATATATGGAACTCCATTGTTCTGGGAATTTTTTTTATTTCAGAGTGTATTTGAGGGTTTGTGGTTAGAGTAGGGAGCAGGTGGAGAAGAGGTAGTGAAGGTGGAGGAGAAATATATATTAGATTTAGATTTAGATTAGAAGTATATATTAGATTAGATTAGAAATTTGATTCAACTTCATTGTTATTCTGCAAAGTACATGAGCCAATGAAATGCAGAATATATATATCATCATCATCGGTGACAGGTGGTCAAAGGTTCTCTGCTGGCCTAAACACTATCAGAATCATTGACCTAAATTCTAATATTTGTTTCATGAAATTGTATTAATTTATTCCCAACAGTTTATTCTCTTCATTTCGTAACTTTCTCTTGGCTGCACTGCTTCTAGTATGTGGATGTGGATGTTAGATTTTTTTTCAGCCTCTACAATATGCTGTCATGTCAATCTAATCTGCCCAGAGTCTTCGTCCATTTTTCTGAGGAAAACAGTTACAGCCAAACAGTTAACTAGCAAAACACATCTGTAGCGTGCTGCACATGTCTTAGTTAGACTTTTTTACACAGATGAAGGCTGATGAAGGAAGAGAAAATGATTTGGTTTTAGACATTCTTAAAAATCCTTTTATACCACAGCAAGAATGTGTAAGTTAGGCTACCTCTGTCCCATGACAATTATCTATATGAGAATGAACCTTAAAAACACCATGAAGGCCACAGAGCTATAGAAGTTACTTAGGGAAAGTATACATTGAGAAAAAATATTAAACATCCAAAAGGTTTGGTTTGAAAAAGTATCAAAAAATCTTCCATTAAACAGTGAAGAAATCCCTTTAATAAAATCTGAGGGTAATATTGTGTAACTGTAATTCTTGCTAGAAAATGTAAAGAAAGGAAGAATCAGAAAAGCAACCAAAAGTCAGAAATCTGTAGACAAGTCTAAGGTGGGGGTGAACATTTCTGCAAGGCACTGTATGCTAACTAGGAAACCAATAATGGATGAGAGAAGACATTGGCACATTGTATATAACAACAGATGGGCTATACTCACTGCCTCGCTTGCTCCCTCACTCACTATGAGTAACTACTTTCTCCTGGTCAGGGTTGTGGTGAATCTGGAGTTTTTCCCAGGAACACTGGGCATGAGGAGGGAATACACCCTGGGTGGGATGCCAGTCGATCACAAGGCACCAGATGGACTATAGTAATATCTATATGGTAATATAACGGGTAAATGTACCTGAAAAAATATAAGCTGCTCAGTAGATATACAGTTTTTAATTAATAATACAGATTTATTTTTTATTTTTTGTAGTGCTAGCTCAATGCATAGAGTGTATGGGAAGTTCAGATATCTTTAATGAGCCCAGTACAACATGACAAATATAAAAACTTGTTGGATGAGATCAGAGCCAACAATAGAATATCGAAATATCCCTCCTAGGAACAGTGACATCCAACAGCTAATGTTAGCGACTTATTGATTTCAGCATGACTCTGGACTCAGTGGAAACTCATCCATTTTTGTAATGGCACAAAAAGACATAATGTGTCTAACGTTCTTCAGTGTTAGCTCCAAACTTTTGTTCATTTCCTCCTCCCCCACCTATTCAGACAATTTTGCATCTTATGGCCCAGTACCTTTTTATAACAGTCACAACCATCTCATTATTTCTTTATGTCTGTGTCTTTCAGGAGACACGGTACCCAAACATGTACAGACTGATCCACACAAATCCACACAAATGAACCCTGGCATCTATTTATAAAATTGCCCTAGCCGTCGGTGCCATGCTGTGCTCTGAGTGGCACCAGAAACAAGCACGGTCTCTTCCTAGTTGCTTTCAACAGCCAAATGTCTTCTAGTGGCTTAATTAGAGCTGAATCCAGTGCATGCATATTGTTTTTGCGCACAATCACAACGCTCAGTAGCCGGTCTGCAGTGCTCGGGTCACACACTTAGACAATCAGAGTGAGTGAAGAGGCCAAGACGTGGATGGATGAGAACTTTTTACCCCCCACCGTCCCAGACGTGAGAAACACTCACCGCTCCTGAATGACAACAAGCCCAGGGTTTCAGACGGACACAATGGTGGCATTGTACTAAACATGGCCTCATCCCTGACACTGAGGGAGCTGCCAATTAGGTCAACGCTGCGAGTGTGCTGCTCCGTCACTATTAGGAAGCCAGACTAGCTTTAATAAATAGAGCTGAAGTGCTGAAAGAGACCGTGTTCATAGATTTAATATTTTTAGATTGCTGGATTTGGTGCATATTTAAAATATTTGTCTGGTGTTTCTGTTTTGTTTATATTTTTGTTTTATGTTATTTCTGTTTTTTTTTTCAAGTTTTTGCATTATTTCATCACTTTTAAATGTATTATTTAAACAATAATAATAATACATTTAAAAGTGAGTAATATTAAGTGATTAAATATAAGTATTATATTTATTAAGCATTGCAAAATAAGTTTACTAAGTATAAATAATACAACAATTTTAAATAAAAAATAGAAAATTGGCATAATGGTCAAAAGAGGTAAAAACTACAAGATGTTTTTTATATTTTTGCCTAAACAAATGAAATTTTTGAAAAAAAAAAATTCAGTTTGAAATTACATGGAGATAATGCATAATAACATATTTATTAAATATATTAATAATGATATTAATATTATTTTATATTAATATCATTATTTTTTATTATTATTATAAAATATTTTTTAATGACCTTTTTTTATGTGCCAGTAATACATTGCCTTGATACCTTTTGCATTCTGTTGGAAAACTTCAACCCACAACATTTCTCTCTTCCTGACCTTCTTTGAAGAATCAGGAGAAAGTGTCGGTTGAGATGCACCTTTACCTCCAAACCCTGTTCCTGCCGGTGTGTTCACATTTATCGGTAAAAAGCTGCACAATCAGACACCAGAAGTGGCTAATGCGTCTAAATGAACGAAAATCAAAGCCATAAGAAGCTCAAATAAAGCTATAATGAGTTGACCTGAATTATTGACTGCAAATCTTTAAATACCCTATTTTTTTTGTCCCCGTCTCCCGTTTTAATGAATCACAGCTCAGAGAAGAGACAGAAATCAACGCTTAAATAACCAGCAGCTGCTTTACAAAGAACATTAGATTAATTTTCTGCTGAGAGCAATCAGGGTGATTAGAACTGATTACGTCTCGAGAACAGGTTTTGAGGACTCGCTGCTCCGTGTGGGTTTTAATTTGCAAAATATAATGCGCTGTGCCATATTTACCTCTATAAGTCAACGCACTTTCAGTTGCTTATTGTCATTTTCCTGATGCTGTATATCAACTCTGATTATGATCACTCACCCTGGTAACAGCATCTTCGTATGAGATCTCTATGAGTGGCTTATTAGTGTATTATTTATCGTTAATTTAAAGCCAGTTAGTAAGAAAATAGTCAAATGAAATACATTTAGACATGAAGTGTCTAAACATATTTATTACCGCAGTGTTGTTCAGTAGAGTGTGTACACTCAGTTTAATAAAGTGTGGAAGAAATCACCATATTTAAACTACAGATCTTTTCATTTGACATGCCTTTAGGCAAACACTTAAATGTTTGGTGATTCATAGAATATATAGAACCTATGATCACTAGACATTTTAATAAGAACTCTGAGGGATTCGCTCATTTAAGCAACTATCTAATTATGTGTTTGCGGCACTAAAAGCAGACGTGGAGAAAAAAAAAACATAAAAAAATGGTTTCCGGTCTTCATCTACTCGTTTCTGGTGACCTCATGCCCACTGTAGTTTCCCATTTCTGTTCTGACTTGACCGTAATGAAGTTTTTCATAGTTCTAATGAGTAGTTATTATACAGAATAGTAGTTACCACCGTGTTTCCGTAGACTCAAACCAATCTTGGGGTTCTGCTCTGACTTCTCTCACTTGCATCAACTGAATTCTCATTCGCAGGATGGTTTTAGCTTCTGGCACCATGCTGGGTAATCACAAGAGACAGTTGTGTGGGGAAATCCGAGGATATCAGCTGTTTATAAAATATCAAAATACTTGAAAAAATTACTAAATTAAATAAATTCTGAGAAATGTAAGCGTCATAAATGCGCTCTCTGGAACGACATTTATAAAGAGTTGAAATGTTTATGAAATATAAAGTTAGCCTGTCTACCATGCAGTGGTTGAAATTTTTTTATTTAATAAAATTCAAATTTATTTGCATAAAGTCCCAAAGGAGCTACAGATTTATCTAAATGTGAGTAAATTAAGTAAATGTTTAAAATTAAATATAAATTTGAGCATCATAAATACGCTCTTTAAAATGACTGTAATGGTTGTAATGGTTGTTATAATGCTGTTATAAAATAAATATTATAATAATAAAATGTTTAGGCTTTAAATAGTCTAAAATAATATTTTTGTCTTATTTATTGTCTCATTGAAATCATTGCTGCTACATATTTATGGTGTTCATGTTTCAGTGGTGATCCTATTTTTAGTTAATTTTGCCACAGTACTGAATATTAATCTAGGGTTACATTATGTTATCTTCTATTTAGGTAAAAATATGAACTGATCTAACAGCAGAAGGAGTTTTCTCTAACTCAGGAGGTTTTCCTTCTATGCTGTTGAAATCCAACCAATTTAGTTTGAAGCCATTTACATTCAATCAAAGGGTCTTTGGCAGCAGCAGCATAGAATTTTCCCTTCACTTGAACTAGAAGACCCAAAACTGTTCGAGCATGACAATACCTTTGTGTACAAAGCAAATTGCATGAAGATATGCTTTACATGGGTTAAAGTGGAAGATCTCCTGCTATAGAGCTCTGACCTCCAACACTATTTAACACCTTTGAGATGAATCGGAACACTGACTGCACACCAGGCCTCCTCACCTCACTTACATCAGTAACTTTACTAACTTACTAACAGTAACTTTACTAACACCCTTGTGGCAAAAATCTCCACAAGTTTACTTTAAAATCTAGTGGAACATTTTCCCTAAAGAGTGAGGGGAATTATAAGAGCAACTTTGGACTAAATGTGGAATGTGATGCTCAGAAAGCACATACCATAATTATGACCACAACCTTTTGGCAATATAGTGTATTTTAAGGTGCAGGTATGCTCATTATAACATGGTGCTAGCTTTGTCTTTCAAAGAGGGGAGCTACACTATATAAAGTGTAGCAGAGTGTTAATTCTAAGCGTTCTGATTCTGAAACCATTCCGATTTATTATTTTGTCTAAAGTTTGATCCAGTTGAATGACTTTATGAATTGTTCTGCCTCATGAAGGAGATGTAAGTGAATAAGTGCATGTTGTGTTTTTCTAAGACCGAAATCCTAAGCGTAAATTTTAATCCTCTGTAAAACTTGTATATTAAATGTTTTCTTCAACACCATGGTGAAACACAGAGCAATGCAGCAGCAAAGTGTAAATACATGACAGCGTCAGCGGAAGGAAAAATACAATACGTACAATAAATACCAAGAACAGTACATGCTAACTAGACAGGACAACAGAACAGTACGCAATGCAAGAAGCCAAATCAACCAATTATCCAAACACTGTTTACTGGGCTGAAACATATAAGCAAGTAAAAAGACATAACAAATGACAGCACAAGTGCCCCACAGCAGCATAAACAACCATGTAATTCTACAGTATTCTAATAAACACATGTTGTGGTACCTTCAAACATATTTAACTTATTCATTAATAGAAAAAAGCCATGTGTACAATTCAGACATTGTTGTTTTCTGATGATGGTTAGGGTTTTAAATATCATTCTTTTGTACACATACTGTATTAGTCACATAAAGCATTTCCTTCATTCGTATGTTTGTTATTTTGCGCAGAACCTGGCGTTCCATACGCTCTTTTTTACTGAACACTTCACACTCACATAACCAGAGGGTGTGGTATTCCTGTCACAGTTTACGTTGGTCAACACAGATTGTTGTCGTATGTTCAGAATTACCCTTGGTGATTTATTTGGGAGTGGATAATTGGGCAGGTGAGAACTCATGCTGCTGAGATACCTGGATGACTCTACATTTACAAGAAACAAAAAAACAATGAAGATTACCATTGATGATACTGTACTTCATATTAAATATGAATATGATTTTTATTAATATTAACTATTATGAACAGTTTTAGTACAATGCGGTATACAATTTAAAGTATACAACCTCAACAAACACTTTTCTCCTCACGATTCCAAAAGTGAAGAATCGATAATGCTAACAATAAAGAATCTGTAAATAATGAATTATGAATATTTTGGGCTCCCTTTTGAGACTTTTAAGGTTTGTTCCTCATTCCAGCACATGGAGTGTTTTCCTCATAACTGTCATCTCTGACTTGATCATAAGGATAAAACCTATAGGAAAAAATAACAGCTTTAAATAAATGAATAAATGAATAAATGATAAATATATATATATATATATATATTCCCGTGGGCTCACCACCTGCAGGAGGGACCGTAAGGGACGGTGCTGTGAGGATTAGGCAGCAGTCGAAGGCGGGGGTCTGCTTAGACTGCTGCCCCCGCGACCCGAATTACGGATAAGCAGGAGAAAATGAAGGAATGAATATATATATATATATCCAGCATGTTGCCAGCACTATGAAGATATATATATATATATATATATATATATATATATATATATATATATATATATATATATATATATATATATATATATATATATATATATATAATTTAAATTCTTAGTTTGTTTACTTTTAAAGCTGCTTTGTAGCAATGTCCATTGTTAAAAACGTTTTATGAATAAACCTAAACTGAACTGAAAAATCACATGAATATAGAATAAACTTGTCTGAAAGTGTTGATGATTGCAGACTGGCTTTAAATGTACATATGACTATTTATTCACAGTGAGCAAGTGATTTGCTTTAGGAAATCCAACATGCAGGGTATTTTTTTGTATGTGAGCTGCTAAACTGAGCTATGAGGAACTTACTGAAGTAAAAAAATATATTTATTTTAACGAAAACAAGAAAAAAAAACACTGCATGTGTTACACAAAATATCATCAAACTAGTTATTTTATAAAGATTATCAAATCACTTGTAGCAGCAGCCCAGTGTCCGGCTTTGCTCAGGTGGACTGTTATAATTTCTACACAAAGGTTTGATTTCAATTGCAAATGTCTGAAAGCCTTTTTTCAGCCCAATCAATGAAAGAGTTTATTAATGTGCTTTCAGCTCTATGTTTCTTTAATTCCCTGCCAGAAGAATCAATTGTGCTTTAATTTGGACCTGGAAAATGGACTTGGAACTGTGAATGCACTGTTTGAATCAGGATTTTATTAAAAAAGTAGCCTGTCAAAATCCTTAGCGATTGAAAAAGGTGCAAATTGTAGTCAGAAGAGTTGAACCTTGAAACAGAGTTTAAAAATACAGTTTGATGAGTTAGTTAGCTGTCGAATTTTCCAGACCAGACTAGACGTGACTGCCTAGACATGAATTGCGCTGTTGCATTGTAAATGTTGTAAGATTTCCATTTCCACACATTAATCACAGGTTTTTATACTGTTCAGTAGAGAATGCATGTGGAGTGCTACAATCTATAGAGGGACAAAGTCTAATAGGAAATACACCATCATCATCTTTTCATAATATGCAAAAAAATAAAAAGAATGTCTGATCATTAGATTTCTATCGTCGGATTTTTATTTGATGATGTCTCACCTGCTGGGGATGGGAGCAGAAGCTACATACGCAGATAAAACAAATGCATTGCAGCTTTCAACTAATCAATAATTAGCTAAGGGATGTATTTCTATTGCACGTCGAGATTGCTCTGATCCTGAGCGCGTCTCACAATTCATCTCGGTATGAAGCATAGGCCTTTCAGGCCGAGGGAAATACAGCAAAGAGAATGGGGGTATAATAATGATGCTGGTGTAGTCACAGCTGTGTGTTTAATTACATAAGTGCAATTAAGACATATAATGAATTTGTACTAGATTGCTTATTTGATATGCATGCTGAAAAAAAAAACGGTTGTGGAGAAGAGAGCAAGGAAACGGTTTAATATGTACACATGCAGAGGGATCAAAGCTTACTCCATTCCCAGCCAGTGGGTGGTCTGTTTTCATTTGGTACAGAAGAGAGGGAGTTTTGGAATTTAATACTTTCTCATTCTTTTCGGGTTGCCATGGACATAATGACAAAAAATAAAAAAAAATTGCGAGTGTGGATGCGATCAGTATCCCCAGACTAATAGTAATGAAATCAAATTATTAAAGATTGACTTAATAATAAGAGAGGATCCTTATCACATTTTAGTTAAATTAAACTATCAAGGTTGTAAGCCTTAATAAGTGAAATTTAACAACTTTAATTTGACCTATTATAAGTAAAAAATTAGAGAAAATTGCTCCAATGATTTTATTTTATTCAGATAGGCAATTGAGTCCCAATGGTTTTATTCCTAAATGTGTACTGCTACTACTACTACTACTACCAATAATAGTAATAGTAATTAGTCATGGATATGAGTGTATGATTACGACTAGAGCCGCTGGTCTACATTACCCATCAGAATTCAAGTATGTCACATAACGGTCAAGCATCACTAATCACTCAAACTTGGCTCTTGGCACCTTTGATTAGTCCATGTATTCAAGTCTCACCTGTATTCGAGTCTCACCTCGACATCTACCATATATAGTTGCTATTCTTGCTGTCCACTCAACAGGTTATAGTTCTTGTTTCCATGCCAGGATTTTTTGTGTATTGTTTGCTTGTTAAAATGTTGAAGCGAAAAAATATCTACTTGCATCTGTGTAATGCTTCCATGTTCCTTGAATAATATGACAATGCGTATACATGTATATACTATGAAAAAAAGAGAAATAAATTGAATACAGTTCAAGAAAATTTTATCAAGTACAGTCTAGATCATGAAATAGTGAAGTTTGAAAGACACATTCGTTATTATACATGAAAAGCTTTCTGACATTCTGCCCTTGGCTTACATGCACCTTTTGAAACATCCAGACAACAATGCATTTCAATTGTCCCAATTTGGAGCTTTAAAAATCACCATGTAATGTACTGTCATCAGACATCAAGTAGTTTAATTGCATTTCTTGTCTGAGCTATATTTTTTTTAGATGAATAAAGGTCATCCTAGTAATATTGCCAACATGAGAATCAAATAAGAGACTGGAGTCAGAAATCAAGGTCTTTCAATAATGCACTATATTGTAACTGAATGGCCATCGAGAGATACAACATAATCATAAAAGTTTGCTTCTAGCTTTTGTTCCTAGGAAAAGGTATTTCTGCCATGTCAGAATTAACTTGAATAATTGTCTCCAGTGTCTATTGTATTTATACATTCCTTTATTTAAATGTAATTATACAATACTGTATTAAGCTAGTGTCTGTCATCCAGCTGAATATAAGCTGTGTATCACTGTTATAAGTCAAATTTGGTCAAATACGTATTGTAGCGACCCCCTCGCGCGACAGGAGGAAAACACACACCAGGACGCACCACGTGTTTTGTTTACAGTGCAGAGGAGTGATGGGGGGGAAAGGGAGAAGTTGGTTGGCATTACGTGGAGCTCAAAAGCATTTCACAGTAGCGTAATACTGTATTTAGAAAATGATGATACTGTACATACTTTACATGTACATGTATAAGATGTTGTACATGCTTGTACATACTGTTTTTAGACAAAAAATAAGCTGGCCTAGATCTGAGCCTTGTGGAACACCACATTTTTTATGTAAACCGCTGTAACTCCAGAGGGTTAAGTTCTAAGACTCCTGCACTCCCTCAGCCTAAATGGTACCTTAGTGAATTAATCTAGACACTATGTCACTTTATAATTGTAATAGTGTACAGTATTTGAGCAAATACATAGTTTAAAATGTTATTTCTAATGTTCCTAAACATTTGGTCCTTCTGCGGATTCCCACACATTTTAAGATTATCCGCAACTTTCTGTTAGTTATGTTCCAAACAAGAACCCACAGGTTTTCCAAGCCGCGAGTTCCAAATAGCGAATTATCAGGGGTGGACTGAACATAAAAAAAATCACAATTTATATCTAAGGCCTGAACTCATTCTGTGTCTGCCCAGAAGCATATTATCAAAAGCTGCACAAAATTCATACAACACAAGGAGACAAGACTGTGATTGAATGCCAATAGCATGTCATTTAATACTGTAACCAGCACTGTCTTTGTACTGCAATGAGTCTTAAACCTTGACTTGAAGATTTAATCAGTGTTCTTCCTGTGTAAGTATAAAGAAGTGAGTAATAATCATTTCTCTATTTTTAAGATAAAAAGGAGTTTACAAATTGGCTTATTGCTGGACACCTGAAGGTTGAGATCAGGTTTTTAATCAACATTTTAAAAATCATTCAGATTATAAAGGTTTTCAATTGTGTCCTTATTATAGTTCTACAAAGTATACATTTTGTAAAGGCTACTCTCTTTAAAAATGTGTCTGCAGAAAAGTAATACATAAATAAATAAAAATAAAACTGATTAAATGGATGAGCTGATAAAACGTTTTTATTTAAAAAAGTACGATGCAACATGAAATCAAGGCCATTTCTTAAAATATTTTGGAGTAACACTAATAGCATGTGAATATCACTCAAATAAAGGATTTTTTTACCAGCTCTGTGTAGTAGATAAAAATAAACAAAGTCGGAGGCAGGAAAGTAAAGTGTGAAAACTCTACATGCTTTTTTAAAAAAGTGTTTCTAAATGCATTTCATTAAATGTTGGCAGAAATTCAAGCCAGGGTCAAAGCAACATGACATAAACAACAAACTAGTATGCTCCATAATCAAATAATTGAGAAAATAAGCAAAGGGTATGCTATACTTGGAGCTACTGAGAAATCACAGTTTAGACAACAGCACATAAATGTACAATAAGTTATATAAAAACGAACATAGTCAAACTAATCGATCTGACACAGAACAGGTGAACAGTCTGGTTACACACCAATCCAAAGACAGAAAAGGAAACAAAGGCACTGTAATGAAAATGTTAGCATATGATAAGAAATTAGCAATTATAAACAGAAAATTCTATCCTTTATCAAATATCTATCCTTCAGTCCTTTATCAAATAAGAATGAATGGTTTTCAGAAACTGGATCTAGATCTTAGAAAAACTGACTCATTAGGAGTTATTTTAGTCGCATGCCCTACTCCCCATGAAACATTGCGTATCGATAGCAAAGCCACAGCCACTTGTGTAAAGCTCTAAATCAAAAGGCTCAAATAGCCATGGAATGGAGATTTGTACTCATGTATTTGGCTGCATTGATTTAGCTAATACTATAGCTGGATATTGATATCCCTGAAGAGAGGCCGATAGGACACCCTGCACGGGGGAAAATTAAAGCAGCACTGCTTGAGCAGAAATACTAAGCCCTCTTATATTGAGCTGTGCTCCCTGTGGAATATCAAAGAATTGGCTCCTGGGTGCGTGAGTGTGTGTATGCACATACTGTACGTGTGTAGATGTGCTGCTATTCTCAAGGCAACTCAAGGTTGTTGTGAGCTATGGTCAGGCTTGATTGTGTTAGGGACAAAGCCATTGTGTTAGGACTTCTTTAATGATTTGATGGGTCCCTTCATATTACAGTATGTGTATGCCTGTTTGTGTGCAAGCTTACGAATACTATTATGTTTGCATGGGTAACCGGTGGCTCGCGACACCAGTTATAAAATCACTTTTCTGCGTTGTGTAGTGTAGTGGAGACAGACACGGGACAACAGGCGGCGGTTTCACTGGCTTTTATCTGATGTAAAAGAAATAAAAGCAGCCTCTGAGTACAATCACCCTTATTTTGCTCTATAAAACAAATGTGATGTAGATTTAATTACCATGTGCTTTTCATCTCCACATAGGTCAAAGACACAAATATAACTTAAATTGGGCAAAATGACAAAAATAACCACACAGGTAAGTAAAATAACATAATACACATAATTTGCAATAAAGATATAGACATAAAAGCAACAATTAAAATAAAGATTAATGAGGATTAGCAGGAGCCAAAAATAACCCACCTCTTCCATGCATTAACAATGCCAAGAGGAAGAGGAGGAGACAAAACAGAAAATTATGTAGGCTCATGATGACATCACAGCAATTAAAGGGGAAAGGTGCTCATTCAGGCAGGTACACCAGATATATGAAAAAACATTTTGTGAGAATTATAACAATCAATACACATGTTTTAACAGAACACTTTCTGTACCTGTTACACATGTAACAGTTGGAGTGTGATAAAAAATTAAGATCCTGTGGAAAGACAAAGTCTAGCAGCATACCTGTGAAACTTTTAGCTATTTTGGTCATTTAAAATACCAAGCTTTAGTAAATCAAGTCCACTGGGCTTGTTTTATAGTCTTGAAGATGTTTCACCTCTCATTCAAAGTGACTTCGTCATAAAAATGCTTTAAGGTTATAGTGAAAGTCCAGCAGCCTTGATTTATTACAACATGGCCTTTAAACTGACTGGAATGACAGAAAAGTAGCAACATAGTAGAACAGAATCGAGGGCTAGGAGCTGCACTCGCACAGTTTGTGTAGAAAGCTTATTCTCAGGTCTGAGCTGTTTTGGGGCTTTACTGGTTTCAGATCAAATAAAGTCTCAGCTTTCATTCTATGCCAATATTATCGTGCAATTCAAACAAATGTGGATTGAAAGCTCTCAAATATATGATAATGGGTTTGCTACTTTGAAGAGAAAGCCTAGCATCACATCACTCTTTCTTTCTTTCCACTTATGTGTGTGTGTGTGTGTGTGTGTGTGTGTGTGTGTGTGTGTGTGTGTGTGTGTGTGTGTGTGTGTGTGTATACTTGTTTGTTGTTTTTTTGTGCATACTCACTCTTGGCTGAGAAAGATTTGTCACCATATGCCCAAATGAATGTTCTACTTTATCCCAGTCTTTGAAAACAATGTTTCACTATACTGTAGTATAATATAGTATAATATAGTGTAGTATAATGATATAGCATTGCATAGAACAGTGGGGTATAGTATAGTATAGTGTGTTAGACTGTGGATATAGCACATTATAGCATAATATAGTACAGTGTAGTGTAGTAAAGTAATATAGTGTCATACAGTGTGGTATAGTAATTATAGTATGGTTCAATAAAGTATAGTACAGCATAGTATAGTATAGTGTAGTGTATTAGAGTGTAGTGTAGTATAGTGAAGTGGAGTATAGTATAGAATAGTACAGTAGATTGTAGTGTAGTGCAGCGGTCCCCAACCTTTTTTGTGCCACGGTTCTGCCTTTAAGGTGTGGTGAATAAATACAACAAAATAAAATGATACGACCGGCATAAAACTAGTATTTTTTTCTTAATATAATAATAAACGTGAATCCATTGTGTTGTTTTTTTGTACATTTTTCTAGCTTGGGGGTCTCAGTTTAGCGGTAATGTATTATGTGGTAGCGGCCAGAGCAGCCCCTTTAAGAAGATAGTGGATAGAGGTAAGACATGTGACTGAGGCATCTTGACATGCATCAAGAGTGAGTCATAGACAGATGTGGTGGAGAGAAACCAATAATTTTCCAAAATAAAACATCGTTCAGAATCAGATATTAAATAAAACGGAAATAATGTAAGGTATGTATTCTTTCTTTCTTTCTTTCTTTCTTTCTTTCTTTCTTTCTTTCTTTCTTTCTTTCTTTCTTTCTTTCTTTCTTTCTTTCTTTCTATGTTTTTAGTATGGTGTAGTGTGGCACAGCATAGCTTAGTACAGTGTAGTATGGTGAAGAGCGGTGTAGTGGTATAGTACAGCACACCATGCAATAGCACAGTGCACTGCAATGTAGTGTATTGTAGTGTAGTGCAGTATAGTATAGTATAGTATAGTATAGTATAGTATAGTATAGTATAGTATAGTATAGTATAGTGGCTTATTATGGTATACCATTTCATGGTAGTATATAGTATGATAGATCATAGGATAACATAATATATACAGTGAGGAAAATAAGTATTTGAACACCCTGCTATTTTGCAAGTTCTCCCACTTTGAAATCATGGAGGGGTCTGAAATTGTCATCGTAGGTGCATGTCCACTGTGAGAGACATAATCTAAAAAAAAAATCCAGAAATCACAATATATGATTTTTTTAACAATTTATTTGTATGATACAGCTGCAAATAAGTATTTGAACACCTGAGAAAGTCAATGTTAATATTTGGTACAGTAGCCTTTGTTTGCAATTACAGAGGTCAAACGTTTCCTGTAGTTTTTCACTAGCTTTGCACACACTGCAGGAGGGATTTTGGCCCACTCCTCCACACAGATCTTCTCTAGATCAGTCAGGTTTCTGGCCTGTCGCTGAGAAACACGGAGTTTGAGCTCCCTCCAAAGATTCTCTATTGGGTTTAGGTCTGGAGACTGGCTAGGCCACGCCAGAACCTTGATATGCTTCTTACAGAGCCACTCCTTGGTTATCCTGGCTGTGTGCTTCGGGTCATTGTCATGTTGGAAGACCCAGCCTCGACCCATCTTCAATGCTCTAACTGAGAGAAGGAGGTTGTTCCCCAAAATCTCGCAATACATGGCCCCGGTCATCCTCTCCTTAATACAGTGCAGTCGCCCTGTCCCATTTGCAGAAAAACACCCCCAAAGCATGATGCTACCACCCCCATGCTTCACAGTAGGGATGGTGTTCTTAGGATGGTACTCATCATTCTTCTTCCTCCAAACACGTTTAGTGGAATTATGACCCAGAAGTTCTATTTTGGTCTTATCTGACCACATGACTTTCTCCCATGACTCCTCTGGATCATCCAAATGGTCATTGGCAAACTTAAGACGTGCCTGGACATGTGCTGGTTTAAGCAGGGGAACCTTCCATGCCATGCATGATTTCAAACCATGACGTCTTAGTGTATTACCAACAGTAACCTTGGAAACGGTGGTCCCAGCTCTTTTCAGGTCATTGACCAGCTCCTCCCGTGTAGTTCTGGGCTGATTTCTCACCTTCCTTAGGATCATTGAGACCCCACGAGGTGAGATCTTGCATGGAGCCCCAGTCCAAGGAAGATTGACAGTCATGTTTAGCTTTTTCCATTTTCTAATGATTGCTCCAACAGTGGACCTTTTTTCACCAAGCTGCTTGGCAATTTCCCCGTAGCCCTTTCCAGCCTTGTGGAGGTGTACAATTTTGTCTCTAGTGTCTTTGGACAGCTCTTTGGTCTTGGCCATGTTAGTAGTTGGATTCTTACTGATTGTTTGGAGTGGACAGGTGTCTTTAT
The DNA here is from genome assembly GCF_946808225.1 of Silurus aristotelis. Classification (NCBI taxonomy): domain Eukaryota; kingdom Metazoa; phylum Chordata; class Actinopteri; order Siluriformes; family Siluridae; genus Silurus; species Silurus aristotelis. The sequence continues at coordinate 6,234,503 of NC_139583.1, forward strand.
GCAGCTAACGACCTCAAACAGGTGCATCTAATTTAGGATAATAAATGTAGTGGAGGTGGACATTTTAAAGGCAGACTAACAGGTCATTGAGGGTCAGAATTCTACCTGATAGACAGGTGTTTAAATACTTATTTGCAGCTGTATCATACAAATAAATATATTAAAAATCATATATTGTGATTTCTGGATTTTGTATTTTTTTAGATTATGTCTCTCACAGTGGACATGCACCTACAATGACAATTTCAGAACCCTTAATGATTTCTAAGTGGGAGAACTTGCAAAATAGCAGGGTGTTCAAATACTTATTTTCCTCACTGTATGTTTACTTGATCTGCCCTCAGCTGCATGACTATGTTCATTCTGAATCCCAGAAAGAGACTGCAGCATCTCTCTGTCCTCCAATTAGCAGGTCTGCACAGGTTTGACCTGTTTCCTGTAAATGTGCGCTATTGGCACTGTGGGTCCTTATGCCAAGCTTACAGCTAAAACAGTCCATTGTTAAAATAGAGATCAATGACAGAGAACATGGCTGGGCTAAGCCCCAGCAGGCCAACTGTGGAAAATGACTTGAGGAGGCAGTCAAAGATTTTTAATGTGACAGTAAAGCTTTTTAAGGGCTCTCAGAAGTTACTAAATACTCTTTTTTAATCATTAACAAAGGTAAACATAATCTTTATATGTTTAATGATGATAGATAGATAGATAGATAGATAGATAGATAGATAGATAGATAGATAGATAGATAGATAGATAGATAGATAGATAGATAGATAGATAGATAGATAGATAGATAGATAGATAGATAGATCTGTATTATACCATGCTATACTTTATTACCCTGGATTGCCATATTTGAATATACTTTATCTAGTAAAGTAATGCACTATACAACATTACACCATACCTTACCACACTATACTGTACTATATATGTTGTATGACTGACACAGCCGTTAGTCACTGCTTGTTTGTTCATTAGAGGTAATCTTTTCAGGCAAACTCATCAGTCACCCAATGACTGCTGTTCTCAAAAGGCAATGTTTCAAGCAAAAGCCAAAACATATTTTACCCAACTGACATTAAAGTATGGGGAGTTATCCTCTCATTCTGCCATGGATCAGAGTGCAGTAATTTCTTTACCTCCAAACTCTGACATGATGACAAATCTCTTTATCTTCTTCAGCGAGATGGAGGTCTGCTCTTGCTTCTGTGCCTGGGACTTAAAATGATCCAATCAACCTGTAGTCCCTCCCTTTGTTTTATCTTCCACTTCTCTGTATAACGATTCCTGCACTTCAGCATGCAACACTCTGTGAATAGCCAGAGGCAGTTTGCACAGGACAAGCGTTAAGAGAGATCAGATGCTCCGTTGGTTCTTTGTCATGCTCCTTCTTTGACTCTCTGTATGTATCTTTAATTCTCACTGTCGTTTTTTTATGTCGAATGTCCTGGACATGGTATGCAACCAACTGTAAACAACTTTAAACCTTTAAAGGTTTCTCAATTATTGATAAAACTCTTTTTTTTTAAATTTTGTGTGTTTTGTTTGGAACCTTTACAATAAGGACAGAGTCGGTTGTAGGGCTCTTTAAAAAAAAAAAATAAATAAATAAATAAATAAAATAATAATAATAAAAAAAATAAATAAATAATAATAATAATAATAATAATAATAATAATAATAATAATAATAAAGAAAAAACCTTCACCTGTACAACTAAGGAACCTCCAAATGGTTCATGGTGGTTCAAATAAATAAATAAATATATAAATAAATAAATAATACTTAATGGTTCTTTGTATAATATTATAACAAAGTATAATGTTAATAATTCCATATTTCCTAATATCTTATATGAGTAATCTTTTCAGAAAAACATTCTGTTGTAGGTTTTTCCACCATAAAATATTCACAGTTTCCCCTCAGGCACATGCGAAAGAATGTGATGAGACATTCTCTTGAATAGTGTTGATTTGGATTGGGCTACATCATTAAAAGGATTTAGCTATTAATATTTCATTTTAAATAATGCATCTCTCTCTCTCTTTCTCTCTCTCTCTCTCTCTCTCTCTCTCTCTCCCTCTCTCTCTCTCTCTCTCTCTCTCTCAGTCTTAGTCTCAGTCTTTCTCTCTCTTGTTGAGAAATGCTTTTTTGTTCTAGTTCTACTTTGTTTGCTCAATATATTTAAAAAAAGAAACATGTAAAGCATAGCCACACATACCAAGGTCTGTCAAATACTATCTATTCATTCTTTCATGTATATCAGAGCCACAACCAATCCCAGGAGCACTGGTGAGTGGTAATATATATACAAAATGGATCATCACAAAGCATCATACACACACAATCCCTAAGTACAAAAACACAGCAATTCACACATTTATAATAGCAACTACAGTAACCAAGGGTCTGGATACAACCAGAGGTTTGAGTTATGAGATGATGATGATACCTGCTGTGCCACCCATGGCCCAGAAACTATTTAAATGCATTTAAATTTGGAAAATGAAATGCAGTAGGAAAATGAAGTAAGCCTTCTGGGCACGGGGATGTTTTTAATAGCATTGGAATCATTCTTTAAATGGACAGACTGGATGTTTTTGTTCTTCTGTCTTGGATAATCTTGGGAGGATTTTTTATTTTTTGAAACAGTGGAGATTTATTGCTTCTGGGAAAGTTGCTGTAAATGGTGAATGTGTGCAGACTAGTGTGTGTGTGTGTGTGTGTGTGTGTGTGTGTGTGTGCATAATAAAGTATGAAGCCTCTTTATTACCCACAGTTCCCAAGCCATCTGTTAGAGGTTAGTGCAGGTACAGCATTACTTTCCACCAGACTGCTTTGGAAAGGTCTGAGAACTAAAGCACTTGAACCACAATGGTAGAACTGTCACATGGTCCCGACATCAGTCTTGGAAAAAGAAGTACAGACGATGTCTGGTCATGAAGATTTAAAGTAATTTTCTCTAGTGCTACATAATACCCATTAGCTTGGAAAAGTCTTATGAAATAGTAAAAAAAGAAAAAAGATTGCAAATACTTGACTTGTTTAATCTTTGGATCTTTTTTTTAATCTTTTTATGCTTCAGAATAAAGTTGGGAAATTTAGTTAATACACAGTATCAAACCTTAATCAATAAATCAAGCACTACACAGTAGTGGTTGCACAAACATTACTTTTTTTTATTAGTTGAACAGTCGTGAGGTTTAGTAGGTTAAAATACTGATAAACAGAAAAAAATTACATCAAACTGCACTTTTTTCAAGCCTTACACAAGCTAATGCTAAATCAGATGATTGCTGTATTTACATTTACACTTTACGCCCTTATACAGGGCAACTTACAACTGAGCAGAGGAGGGTTTAGGGCCTCCCTTAAGGGCCCAGCAGTGACCTTCTGTTCCAAAGTCCAATCCCTTAACCACTGAGCTTAGGATGCAGTGCTCTCACCACTGCAGCCCGGGTTCGATCCCCGGTCAGGGAACCAACCCCAGCCACTCTTAGTGCCGGTCCCAAGCCCGGATAAATAGGGAGGGTTGCGTTAGGAAGGGCATCCAGCGTAAAAACATGTGCAATCAAACATGTGGATGATCTTATTTACACAGGCATCTACACATCATCCAAAGTATTACCATCTTGAAAGATCTAGAAAACCTTTACATTAAACATCATTTTGTGTAGTTTACTACAGAACTGGATTGTACCTAAAGTGAAATAAATTTTTAGGCCAACAAACGCATCTGCTAGTCAATATCATGTCGCGGTGAATAGAGGAGGTATTCATCAACACATTTACATATTTTTCACTGCTTGTAAAAAGTTTGGAAACTCACAGATTTGAATCATTTTTTTAGGAAACACATGCATGTTCCATTTCTTTATAAGCAAACAATTGAGGCATTTTAATGGTATGATGATTTAGTTTGACCAAACAAATACATAACTGTACAGATGGTGCTCTATTTTCATTTAAAAATCCTTACTTAGCATGAATAGCAGCTTTACACAATCAGTTTGTTTCCTCCGAACATTCAGCTGAAATACACTATAAAACCCAACTGCTTTCTATTTAAATAATGCTTATAGAGCTTGGATGTATGTCTCAGGTCATTCTTTTGCTGTATGGTAAAGGTGGGCTTTTCCTGTTCTCTTTCTTGTATACGTATTTACGCCCACAGAAATTTCTCCAAATCATTCACTGTCCAATTCTTGTGTGCTTTTGCTTTTACCTTGTCCGCTGCCTTTGTAACCTTAAATATCTCAGAATCCATAAAAGACTAGGTGTTTCCACACTTTTTGACTTTTGAGGCTCCTTTTGTTTCCAAACTGTAAAAAAATTTAAAGCGCTAAAAACAAACAAAAAAATCAGCAAATTTTCTATAATCTTACATAAAAATGAACAAATCCTGGATTGAAACAAGAGAAATGGGTGAATGAGCAGGTTGTAAAATGTTATTCAATAGGACGTGTGATTAAATGAGGCCATCATGAAGCATTAAGCTCAGGATGTAATTAAACATATCATCTGCTCTGTGCTACAAAATCATCATCCCCACCCCTCCTCCTCTTTCTCCTCTTCAGCATATTCGCTAGGTGCTGACATCAATGTTAACGCTCGCTAAAATTCAATTAAGGTAATTGAGCCTTTCTTATAATACTATAATACTTACAAGTGTATTGTTTTATACTGAATAGCATTTGGTTCATTAGGCGATGTTGTTAATCCTTCGTGCGCTCCTTCTTTTTTCTTTTATGCTTTACCGCTTGAAGCGTGTTGCCTTTATACCCTTTAATCCCCTGTACGCGAGATGGATAGCAGATGCGGTCTCAACGCTCTACGAGAAGCCACACAAAAGTCTGAGTTCAGGTTCCTCGGAGATATGGCCTTTCTAACACACTTCTTCTCGGTCCTAATTGCACTTATAGCTGGCAGTTGTGTTCGAGTTCTCGCTGTTTTGCTTCACAGCTTTCTAGTTGTTGAGTGGTCCCTTGTTTCAGACCTTAGACTCGGGTATAAGGATGAAAAACCTACCTACTCCTTTTAGCTGCACAAAGTTTCCCTCGGTAGAGGATGATATTGTGAAAGAATTGCTGTTCGGGAGTCTGCGCCTGTAAAATAACAGTCTGTTTCTCTAAAGTCAGCTTCTACAGTGTGGGAGCTATTCTCTGTGTACATAAATGCACAGCTGGACAGCAGCATTCTTTGTTTATGGGTGTGATGTATGCAAAGAAATACAACTCAAACGACGGGTCAGAAATCTTACGCAAAACAAAACAGAACGCTGTGTTTAACTGTTGATCAACGTTGAACACATTTTCATAATAAATAGGGTTGACTAGACGTTTTGTGCATGTGTGCGTGAACTATAACATACTCTATTATTTACATATTCTATTAAAATTCATAAAATATCCAAGATCTTCTACATATCTCTACACCATCTGTATATACACTGTGTATATATTTTGTATACTATATAGAATGTACATATCTTATACTGAAAAAACACCTTTTGCTCCATTTTATTTACTGTTATAACCTTTATATTATTTTGCTGCACATACATTTGCATATTTATCTGCTCTTGTTAGTTTGTTAGAATCTTCTATCTATCTATCTATCTATCTATCTATCTATCTATCTATCTATCTATCTATCTATCTATCTATCTATCTATCTATCTATCTATCTATCTATCTATCTATCTATCTATCTAGCTAGCTAGCTAGCTAGCTAGCTAGCTAGCTGCTTGGAACCGGACTAAAAGGAACTTGCAAAAAGCCGCGAGTGGCTCAAAAAGGTTCAGAGTAACATTTCAAAACAGAGTTTGTACTATTAAATTACATTTAATATTTATTTTTGTATTATTTATTTAAAGTAGTGACAAGACATTTACAATTTTTGTTGCGTTTACAGTACAGTACATGTACAATTCCCCTTGGAAAAGGAACCATCAAAAGGGTGAGAGTCAAAACCTCATGATTTTTTGTAACTCGCTAAGGGTCATAGAACGCAACCCAGTATCGAGGCTGCGCTGTAGTTTTTTTTACACTCCTTTTTATTAATTTATGTTTTGGTTTATTCACAGTTCCATAGTAAAGTCTACATAGAGAAGTAAAAGGTCAATCCAAAAAAAATTGCATTCAAATGTCACATTTTTAGTTAAGGGAAAAGAAACTTCTTCATTTTATTCCATTTAAAATTCAAAAAGATTCTAAAAAAAAAAAAAAGAGTGAGAGAGATGAAGAGTTGTGCAAGAGCTAAACAAGTTTTCCCGAGTTCTCTCACAGATTGTTTTTGTTATCCGAGATCCAAGATCGATCACACACACAATTGAAAAACAAAAAAAAAAAAAAAAATGTTGCTAAACTTTTTACACACACACTACAGAGATCTTCTTCATTTGGCTTCTCCCATTGGGTTCGCCACAGCGGCTCATCCGTCTCCGTACCCCCCTGTCCTCTACATCTGCCTCTTTCACACCAACTACCTGCATGTCTTCCCTCACCACATCCATAAACCTCTTCCTTGGCCTTCATCTTTTCCTCCTTCCTGGTGGCTCCATCCTCAGCATTCTCCTACCGATATACCCCATGTCCCTCCTCTGCACATGTCTAAACCTTTATACATACACTACAAAGATATGCTGCCTATTGTAAAAAAGTGGGGGTCCAGGAAGGAGCAATGTTGTTAGGTGTTGTTGCTGATCCCAGTAATTATTCTGCGACTGGAACCAAATTTTGTAAAATGCACCCAGCATCAGTTTTTTCACTAACTGCTTATAAATCTTATTTTGTATTGGTTTTATTGTATAGATATTAATTTCTATTGACATTTAAATGTACTGCACTGGATAAGATAATTACAAATAATTACGAATAATTACTCAAAGGCTCAAAAACCCGAATTGTAGGCTACAGATTATTTAGTAACAGGTAACAGTGGTGTTGGCTTCACTAATTGAAAGCCTCTTGTTTGTTCCACAAAGCAAGCAACACTGTTCAAGACATAACATTTGCAAGGAGTAGGCCACCTGTTCCTCTCACGCATCCTATTATATCTCATTAATTAGTGTATTTATAAAGCTTTGTTTGTATTGTGTATTGTCTTGTATTTTGTACTGCATCAGTAAATTGCTTAGGTTTTTTTTTTTAGTTACTTGATTCTGTGTGCCAGGTTTCCAGTTTTACTTCCTACTAATTGCACTCTTTCTGTGGATTTAATTGAATTTTGTTAAACCATTTTAATGCAAAGACAGTATCTTCATCACTGGGCCCTACACACACATACACACGTACACAGATGTCCTTAATTTCAGAGGTGTGAGTCATATCAATTCACCCTCATAGAAAACAAAAGCAGATATTTATACATTTTTCCAGAAATAAAACAACAATAATTTTTTCCAAGCACTGGTACCAGCATGGTCTCTGCTTCTCCTTAATATGTGACATATTGCGAAAATATTGCAAGACATTTTGAACGTGTTGTAATAACACAATAGCACGAGTAGCTGCGGTGTTACATACCCATAATATGTCAAAAAATGCTTCTGTGCTCACTTCAATGATGCAAGCTAGATGAAAATAATAGTCAGATCTAAAAGTGGGAGGAATGTAGGACTTTGGAAGCAAAAAAATAATAATTTGCGAGCACCTCAAGGCTAAACAAAACAAAGAAATAAATAAAACAAGCAGAATGCAAAGACGAATGCATAATGAAGGGGATTTCTTGCTTGATAATATTAGATTTTTGCTGCAATTATCAAGAGTATTGGAGGCCAGGACACAAGGTTCTTCTAAGGCTTTACCAGTGGATGATGGGAATATCTCCACTATATTAGCATTCCAAATTGAGCAAAAATTGCTGCTGGTGGAAGTAAGTCATTCAATAGTGACGATATTAGCCATTTTACGCAGCGTTTTCACGCGCTAGTGTTGATGCTGCCTCATTTTAGCACTCCTTTAGTTTAGGAAGTTTAATGTGAACAGAACAGCTGGTCTTTATATCACCAAAACCATGGCCTGCCAATAACTGGGGATCCGAATCGAATGATTTAGATTGTTACTACTGAGATCACAGTTTACTACTGTATATAATGCTATATTAACACCAAAGTTTGGCAGTAAACTTGGCTCATAATTAGGTGTCCTCATCTGTTAGAATTTGTCCTACCACCAGAACACTTGTGTTCTTGTTAGGATGGTGCACCAGGTTGCACTATACTCCTTAGGGAAACCCACAAAAGTCGCATGTTCATATGTCCCACCAGATCCTACATACATATTTACATATTCTCATTAATATTCTCATTAATATAATCTCATGTACACTCAGTAACCTAAAAATGCCTAAATATTTTCAAAAGATTAGACAGAAATATCACATGTACATAAGTATTCAAAGCCTTTACTCAGTACCTAGTTTAAGCTCCTTTGGCAGCAAGTACAGCCTTGAGTCATGTTTGGTAGGATGTAACACCTTAATTGGGGGATTTTCTTCCATTCTGTCAGTGGACAGTCATTTTCAGGTCGCTCGTATGTTTTTTTATTTTTATTTACAAAAATCTACATTTCCAGAATACAATTTGTATTATGCAGATTCAGGAAAAAAATAAATAAAAATTATATATATATATATATATATATATATATATATATATATATATATATATATATATATATATATATATATATATATATATGTATATATATATATAGGACAGTATATCTATACAAGCTTCACATTGAGTAAAATATATCCAAGTTTAATTTCTATAGTATTGTCCCTTGAAGAGAAATACTAAAATTTAGCTAAAGGGGTGCACTGACTTTTATTTATAATATACTGTATAATATTTAAACTTCTGTACTGTACAATGAGATTAAGTAAGATGTATCTGTCTACTAAGACTAGTTTTGTGCAGACTGGGATTTGTGTGTGTGTGTGTGTGTGTGTGTGTGTGTTTTTGTACTTCAAAGATGTTGAGTACTATTGCCAGGTTTCAGCTAAATATTCCAACGTCTCTCTCTCTCTCTCTCTCTCTCTCTCTCTCTCTCTCTCTCTTCTCTCTCTCTCTCTCTCTCTCTCTCTCTCTCTCTCTCTCTCTCTCTCTCTCTCTCTCTCTGCCTCACTCTCTTTTGTTCATTCCCTCAATCAAATATTGCATTTTTTTTCTTCATCTTAGTTGTGAGGGAAACATATTAACAGTGGTGTGCACATGTTTTGCATGTTTTATTTTAATTTACTTTTTAAATACTTTCCATATTTCACATTGCGTTTTCTTTTCACCGTTCCATCATTAATAAAAGTACATTTTTGCAGAAATTCATATGAGCATTATAGTGACATGCCACTTTCCATTTGTATTAAAATATGTGAGGACAGTATTAGAGTAGCAGATAATGCTAGTAATTGGGAGCTAACTAGTACTTTTTGTAGTTACTGCTTAGTTCATATTAAAACATCAAGTTATCATTAGTTACTGAATAATTATTCAGTATTAACTACAGCACCACAAATGCAGTGTACAGGGGGTTACAATGTGGAATGTGTATTTTTTGCTCTGTTCTGTATGCCTTGAACAGAAATGATATTAACTAGACCTACTCAGGTCAAATATGTGTATTTCTCAGGCATGAACATTGCACACACAGAGTTTTTAAAATGGCTGCTGACATTTGTACAAAATAACATGAATAAAAATGTACACATGATTGACACAAATTATAGCCTTTTTCTTTCCTTGTAGCTAATTGTATTTGTTGAAAGCATGATTTTATCTATTTTGACATATAAAAAGCTTTATTTCCATCTTCCCAACTTACTTTTTTCAAGGTTTTCTTTCCAGACGTAGAGAAAGACAAAGAATTCTAGACAATTGAAGCCTCCAAAAATAAGACATTTTCAGCACTTGTTGACAATTAAAAAACGAAAAGAAACAAAAACATCATAAGCATATTTTGACCTTGGTTTTCATTGTTCCTTATGGCACTGCATCTAATACTCACAACAAGTCACTCTATATCATGAATGACACGTTTGACATGGTTAGCATGTTTGAATTAAATGACAAGAACCGTGGAAAGCTACGAAATAATGATTGAAAGCAAACAAGCAGCCTGGGTATGCAAATCCATTCAAAAGCTGTTATCCACATGTCTCACATTGGTATGACCCACACAACAGCAACAGCAACAGCAACAGCACAGGGTTCTGCTTGTCCAAACACAGTGACCTGTAAGAACAATGCACTTTACCAAGAAAAAAATATGAATTACATCAGATAAGTAAATGCAAGAACAAATAATAAAAAAAAAAAAAATCAGTAAACAGAAATAATATGCAAAATCAACTACCACAAAAAACCTCAACAATAGAACCATGATTTAAACAGCATTTTGTCCCTATAATAAAAAAAATATATTATTTATTGTTAATCTGAAGTTATTTATGTGATTATAGTGAACAATGTTGTGAATCTTGACCATCAGAATACTGCAGTTTCTTCAGAACTTATATGACTGAATAATCAGGAAACCAAGAGCCAGGGTCTAACAAAGAACTGTTCATTGCATGTATAAAGACAACCTGGGAAACAGACTTTTATAATGATCTGTGTGAGCAAAGACTCTCAAGACCTTATAGATAATGCCCAAGGCTAAACAAAAGGGAAAACAGCAACAGCATGCACAAGGACAAGTAATCGTGACACCAACATCACAACATCACAAGTGAACAAAGGACAGACACGTCTGAACAACCATAAACCCAAACTTTCTGTACTGTCTTACAAAATATAGGCAGAGTTTTACATAGTGACATAGTGAAAGATTAAGGTGAGGCCTTACTCATTCTTAATGGCCACAACTGTACTTCTATTTTCATTTTGTCTGAATAGTGTGGTGACTATTCCAACATCTCTCTCTCTCTCTCTCTCTCTCTCTCTCTCTCTCTCTCTCTCTCTCTCTCTCTCTCTCTCTCTCTCTCTTTCTCTTTCTCTGCCTCACTCTCTTTTGTTCATTCCCTCAATCAAATATTGCAGTGGTGTGCACATGCTTTGCATGTTTTATTTTAATTTACTTTTTAAATACTTTCCATATTTCACATTGCGTTTTCTTTTCACCGTTCCATCATTAATAAAAGTTTATTTCAATGTTTTTTTAACATTGAAATAAACATAAAATAGTAAATCTATTTATATATAGATAAAATAGCATCTTTAATGTTATTTGGGTTCACATTTTTGTCTTTTAAATGTCTTCCAGCTCCCCATCTTTCAGTGAACAATCGCTGTAGCCTTTCAGCAATGAGCATTTGATGTTCTTTAAGGACTTTTCCGTTTTGATTTTGTGTTAATACTTTTGTTTATGCATTTCCATATCTATTTTGCTGGTTTTGATTTGCTGCAGTAGATGTGGTCTTTTTGTAGTCGGGAATTTGGGGTGTTTGTTGTTTTGATGTCTTTTTTTGTGGAGGGTGGGGTCCATAGTAGGGAATTTGTTTTGTGTTTGTGTTTTTGTAGCATGTTTGTTTTAATGTGGGTAGTTTGGAAGTTGTGTATGTGGTGTTGATGTAGGTTTGTTTGGGTTAGTAGTAGGTTTTCTAGGTTTTGATAATAGGAAAGTTATAGCTGTGGTTGTGATTTGGGTGTTGAGTTATTTGAAGTTGCGAAGTTTTTGTGTTTGCAGTTTTGATATTTTTTGGCGGGTAGTTAAGAAATTGTTTGTGTGTGTGGTTTTAATGTTTTTGAGGGGAATAGTTTGAAGTTATTGTTGTGCTTGTAGTTTATAGTTTTGATGTAGGTTTGTTTTGTTGAGGGTAGTAGGAAAGTAGGGTGTTGCATTGATGTTGAGTTGTTGGGGTGGAGGGATAGTAAAAAAGTTTTTGTGTATGTGGTTTTGATTTTTGGTGGGTTGTTGCGAAGTTGTTGTGTTTGTGGCTTTGATGTTTGGTTATTTAAATGGAACTTCAATAGTTGTTGTTTTTGTAACTTTGATGTTTGGTTATTTGTCGTGCCATTTGAATCCAACTTCAGGTAAAGTTTGGACATTGGACCTCTTTGAGTGTTTAAAGGCACTGGCATAGAGAAGCTGGTGTTGGATCTGTGATGATCGCAAATTGTGAACTATTTTATGCATTGCTCAGTAGCTCCAGGATTCAAAATCTCAAATGATTGTTTGAGACTGTAGAAGGGACATTAATCATAATCTTACACTCCAGTGCTCATGTTAGTTCTCACTCTCCAGTGTTCTGTATTGTTTAAAGACTATAATCACACTCTTGATGTCACCCAAATGAGGATGGGTTCCCCTTTTGAGTCTGGTTCCTCTCAAGGTTTATTCCTCATAACATCTAAGGGAGTTTTTGCTTGCCACAGTTACCATGGCGGCTCATCAGGGATAAATACACACCGTTCACCTTAACAGTTAAATTCTGTAAAGCTGCTTTGTTGTGAAAATCGCTATAGAAATAAACTTAATTTGATTTGATTTGACTGGTTGAAGAGTTGTTGTGTTTGTGGTTTTGATGTTTTTTTAAGGGGGGTTGGAATGTTGTGTTTGTGGTTTTGATGTTTATTTGGGGGTAGTTTTAAATATGTTGTGTTCAGATTTTCAGTTGTGAAATGTGTTTTGCACATGACCCACTGTGACAATTATCACACAGAGATATCGATGGCAAATAACACTAGGACTGCACAACCAATAGACAAAAAAATACCTATACAACCTGCAAGTGAAGTTAAGAAAGAAAGATATATGAGAAGTGACAATGAAAAGCACACAGAAACACACTATCAGCATTGTGGAACACTGGATTCATTACAGTGCATGAGGAAAGTATTCACCTCGCTTCACATTTTCCACATTTTGGTAGGTTACAGCCTTATTCCAAAATGGATTAAAAGCATTATTTATCTAAAAATTTTACAAACAATACCCCATTATGACAATGTGAAAGAAGTGTGTTTCAAATGTTTGCAATATAAAAATACAAAAATGAAAAAAAAAAAAAAAAATCACATGTACATAAGTATTCACAGCCTTTGCCACGACACTCAAAATTGAGTTCAGGTGCATCCTGTTTCCACTGATCATCCTTGAGATGTTTCAACAACTCATTTGAAGTCCACCTGTGGAAAATTTAGTTGATTAGACATGATTTGTAAAGGTACACATCTGTCTACAGAAGGTCCCGCAGTTAACAGTGCATGTCAGAGCACAAACAAAGCCATGAAGTCCAAGGAATTGTCTGTAGACAGGATTTTCTGGAGGCACAGATCTGGGGAAGGCTACAGAAACATTTCAGCAGCATTCAAGAACACAATAAGCACAGTTTTACAGATTGATGAACATCTGTAAATGGAAGAAGTTTGGAACCACCGGGACTCTTCCCAGAGCGGAGCCACCCGGCCAAACTGAACGATCGGGGAAGAAGGGCCTTAGTCAGGCAGGTGGGCAAGAACTCGGTGGTCCTCTGAAAGAGCTCAAGCATTTATTTGTGGAGAGAGAAAACATTCTAGAAGAACCACCATCTCTGCAGCACTCCACCAATCAGGCCTGTATGGTAGAATCCATACGGAAGCCACTACTCAGAAAAAGGCACATGGCATGGAGTTTGCCAAAAGGCATCTGAAGGACTCTTAGCCCATGAGAAACAAAGATTTAAACTTTTGAGCTGAATGGAACGCATCATGTCTGGAGGAAACAACGCACCGCTTATCACCTGGTTAATACCATCATTACAGTAAAGCATGGTGGTGGCAGCATCATGTTGTGGGGATGTTTTTTCAGATGCAGGAACTGGGAGACTGGTCAGGATCGAGGATAAGATAAATGCAGCAATGTACAGGGACATCATTGATGAAATCCTGCTCTTGTGCACTCTGGACCTCAGACTGAGGCGATGGTTCATCGTGAAACAGTCCAATGACTCTCAGCACACAGACATGATAACAAAGGAATAGCTACAGAATGACTCTGTGAATGTCTTTGAGTGGCATCATACGTAAAACATTTTGGAGGATGAGGCTTTTAGCATCATACTCAAAAAGACTTGAGACTGTAATTGGTGCCAAAGGTGCTTCAACAAAGTATTAAACAAAGGCTGTGAATACTTTTGTACATTAAAAAAAAAATCTTAATACATTAAATACAAAACAATACAAACAATTTTTTAATACATTTGCAAAGATTTCAGACACACTTCTTTTATGTTGTCATTATGGAGTATTGTTAATTTAGAATGTAATTTATTTGGAAATAAGGCTGTAACATAAAATTTGGAAAAAGTGAAGTGTTCAGAATAATTTCCAGATGCACTGTATAAGACAGAAATCAAAACACATACAATTTTGAGTTTGAGTTGGTTGAACAGTAATCAGCATTTTGAATTCTACATTTTAGAGTTTATCAGTTGCAGTTTGATATTATAATGGAGTTTTGCATCCTGTAAGCTTACATCCTGTGGCATGTTTTTCTCGACTGTTTCCTCACTCTTTAGATGACCCTGTGTCTGGTTTTACAAATTCATCATTGCTTGCAGAGTAATTTAAAGAACATAAAAGAGTCCCTGAGCGGTCTGAATGTGATTTGCTCATCAATTAGCAAGCTAACCTGCATCGAAGTACAGAACAGGGATCCGAAATGAATACGCAAATTCATTTCAAAGATGAGAGTTTTTCAGCTGATGCAAGAGGGCCGCTAATACGTCCACATGCTGCTAAATATTTCCAGAATATTTTACAGTCACATACGTATCATCACAGAGATTTAAAAAAGACATTTGGACATTTTGTTACAAACACACATATAGTACATGGCAATGGTCACAATAGAGAAAACAAATGGCATGTGTTACACAAGTGCCCTGGAGAAATATGACCAATGAAGCAGTTTGCAGGTGCTTGTCTCGAGCAGCTGGCGTTATGGCTGAAAGAAGAAGAGTGCTGTTGTCAAGTTTAGTGAAATGTGTGTGTGTGTGTGTGTGTGTGTGTGTGTGTGTGTGTGTGTGTGTGTGTGTGTGTGTTGAACATGTCAGCCCTCCTATAGTTTGTTTCCTGCCAGCAACTGATATGACAGTGGCGGCATGTTTCCATGCGATCTCACGGTTGTACCATCTGTCATAAACATACTCATGCTGAATGTTTAGAATTAAAAGCAAGTTTTTATCTTATTCATATTCACCAAACGGAGACAAATAGACACCTGTGCATGACTTTAAGTTAGATTAAGGCACATAGATGTCTATAAAAAAAGAACACAATTCGTCTTTCCTAATGCTTTTTAAGCTCTAATCTACATAATCATGCTAAGAAATGTACATTTATGAAATTTGGCAGGCATCCTTATCCAGAGCAACTTACATTTATCTCATTCAACTGAGCAGCTATGGGGTTAAGGGCCTTATTTAGGGGCCCAGGGGCAGCAACTTAGTGTGGCTTTGATTTGAACTCAATGTTGAGCTCAGCTCCAAAGACCAATGCCTTAGGTTTCCATCTCCCCTATTAAAATCACACAGATTTGAATTACAGAGTAAATAATCCTAAATATTTACATTAAGTAAAAGCTAAGAGTATTATGTAATGCAGAATATACGGATGCATTTGTGACATTTGGCAGACACCCATATCCTAAGAAATAGACAATTATTCATTTTATACAACTGACCAGTTGAGGGTTGAGGGCCTTGCTCAAGGGCCCAGCAGAAGCCACATGGCAGTCACAAGGCACACACAACCTTCTTATCAGAAGTCCAACATCTTATTCACTGAGCTAACACTCTGTTAGGCTGTTCATACAGCTCTGGATGTATCTGCATGCTAATTGTAGTTTGGTTTTATGTACACTATATGGACAAAACTACTGGGACTTTTCCAGTCAGGACAGAGTAGTCTGGAAATGGATGATCCGCTGTGGTGATCCCTAATGGGAGAAGCCGAAAGAAGAAAATGAAAATGTCGCTCTTCCACAAGCTGTTACTAAAATGTTTGAGCCACCAAAACAGGTATAGGATGTCTTTAGATGCTGTAGCATTACATTTTCCCTTTATCTGAACCAGTACAATCAAACCTGTTTCACCATGACAATGCTCCCTGTGCACAAAGCCAGCTTCATAAGTATAAGCTTTATATTGAATCGCGTGGAAGATCTTAATTTGCCTGCAATAGAGCTCTGACCTCAACCATATTGAAGGCCTATGGGATAATGGGAACACTTTGGGATTGGAACAATGTCAGCACCTGACTTTTTCTAATGCCTTTAGGGCTGAATAAACACAAATCTCCCCAATGACACTCCAAAATCTAGTGAAACATCCTTTAAAAAAAAGCAAATAGGGACTGGAATTAGATGTTTAAAAAACCAATAACAGTTTTACAGTAATGTCTGTTCATATAGTATATTTGTTGTTTCTTAAACTGAGAAACATTCTGCAGTAGTTTAAACTAACCTAACCTAACAAAATAAAATCTAATATATATAGCTGATCTAAAACTATTTGTTTTCTAATTAACATCCACAAAATGTTGATATAAAGGCTAGTCTATAGATATATATAGATAGATGTAATTAATTGCTGTCTCAAACTTTTGATAGTTGCTAGAAACATTACATTCAGAACCTTAAACTGTTACCTTGAAGACCTTCAGTTTTGAAACCTGTAACCAGCTGCAGTAACTCACAAAATAAAGGATTTCTAATAAAACGGAAGTCTGTTATTTCAATCCATTTAAACACATTTCTCAGTTCTAGCTGTCAATAAGAATTTGGTATTAAATAATTTTAGATCTCAGTCTTGAATTTCAGTTTGGATTAAGAAAGAGAAATATGAAATCCTTTATTGATTCTTCATATGTGTGTGTAAAGTGATAGACATGCCTTTCAATAGTCTAGAAGAGTGCCTGATTCTGATGGTGTTTCCACATGCTTGACTTCCTGTCTGACGTCAAGCATGTGTGTGGCTCAGCTTAATTGTATTCTATTTTATTTTGTAGAGCTTAAAACAATATACATTGTCCCAAAGCAGTTAAACAGAAATGTGCCTATATATCTAAATCCCTAATGAATAAGAGCATATTATAAGAGCATCTTTTTTTGTTTAGCACATGATAATGTGATTATAAGGCAATACCGTATACAGGGAAGTAAAAGTCAGCTGTTGAAAAAAAAAGATTGTGTTGATAGAAAGTTTGGGATGAACAGGCTGAATAAAAGTCACTTTATAGGATTACAAAGTAAAAACTTTGTAAGTCAAAACTATATATGTGAGATTATCACTGCACACTTCAACATCATTTAGCTGCATTAAATGTATATGAAGTGCCATCCAGATGAAGATAGGTTCGCTCTTGAGTCTGATTCCTTTAATGGTTTCTTTCTTATGCCATTCCATAGAGTTTCCTTGTCACAGCCGCCACCGGCTCATTCATTATGGACAAACTGACAATTAAAAAGAACAATATTTCTTACCACATTATCTTTGTGAAAAAAAGTGCAATACAAATAAAAATTTGTCACAAAACAAAGGCTGAGAAGTTCAAAAGTTTAAAGTGTCCATGTGAGTGCAGAAAACCCAAGTAGGATCAAAATTAATCAAGCAAATTTTGGAAAGAAGACACAATTTTCATCAGTGTACATAGAACGTCCTTTTTGCTTGTCACATGCTCATTTTTACAGCACAGTGAAATTCTTTCTTCGCATATCCCAGCAATGTTAGGAAGCTGTGTTCAGAGCTCAGGGTCAGCTATGATACAGCACCCCTGGGACTTCAAGATTGGCTGCTTGGCGATACCTGGGCTGGAACCCCCGACGTTCCAATAAAAAAATCCAGAGCCTTTACCACTGAGGTACAGCATCCCATCAAAGAGTCAAATAGCAGGTGTGGCTCTAACTGGCTGTTCTGGTTATAGCATTGAAATTTAAGGAATAGCAAGAATAGCAAGGAATAGCAACTAAGGAATAGCAAGAAAAATTTTAATAAGGCATATGATTGCCCACAGTATTCAATGTCACCCACAGAGCAAGTGCGAACTAACTATAGACTTTTTGAGCTAGCCGCTATGTGTCTAAAGGCATATACGAGACTGTTTTAGGCCCAATTAAAGGATTTTAAAGAATCCTAACTGGACCCACTGCATTCTATAAATCATTTATACAATTCAGTTGATTATTTTTATCAGATTGACTTCCTTGTTGGTATTTCCCTGGTGTTTTAAAGAAGGGTCTTATCTCCTTGGAATTTGCCTATTAGTTTGATACTGTAGATCATTTGTCATTCCAGTCTATATTGGGTACTTTTACCTTCTCAAGCACTAGAGTGTAGTCACTATGAGAGCCAAAGCTGGAGTCCTGTTTGTGGACCACATTTCATCATTAAATGCACCACAATACCTTTTCAATCTGCTCAAGTCCATACTCTCACAGAACAAGGTACATGCCCCCTCATGATGTAACTGGAAATCTGCCAACGTTCTGAGCAGGTAAACCCGGGGAAGCTCTGACCATTTGAGCAAAACTCTATACAAGATACGAAACAAGATTGAGCAAGACATTGATGGCTGTGGAGCTATTCTCATCAGCCACCATCTTTCAGGAAATGAAGTGGGAGGTCAACATAATTGTGCTTCCCACAGAAAAACTGACCAGCAGAGGATATACATCTCCTTCTTCAAGAGATCACAGCTCAATTCTACACAGCCACTGTTTCCAACACCCTAATATGTCTTGCAAGCAATAATGATTTAAGCTATTGTCAGGTTAGTTAAAAAGCTCATAGGTAAAATATGTAGCCAGCATCCTCTAGAACTGAGTTAAAAAGCTAGCAGAATAAAATGCTGACCCCTTGCACTCAGGCTAGCACATATTTAAACTTCTTAACTCTTTCATTTAAGAAGGCACTTTTACTACCACAACATATACACCCTTGGCAAGTCAGATTATATTTTATTGCACTCAGAGCAGTAATTATCTTTAGCCTAACCAAAATCATGTAAAGACTTGATAAGAAAACTAAAAAGAATGTATGTGTGAGGGGGCATTGTGTTTCTTATGTTTATTTCACAGTTGAGAAGACCTGTCTAGAAATTTATTTTACATAGCTGACATTTGGAAATTGCACCACCCTCGTTTAAAGAACTCCACACTTTTCTTCTAAACAAAATCCAATTTTCATTTATAACATGACATAACATTTGAACCCTAGAACTTAAGGCTTTAGATGTCCGCTACTCTCTGCTACTCATTCCTGTTGGGTGATGCTTGCTTTTTGTCTCCCTTGAATACGCTGTTAAAAAAAAGCCAAAGATGCAATAACCCTGCTACTGATGAGCCTGATTATTTACACCAGAGAATTTGTTTAATTGGACTTTTGCTCTAAAGATCTTGGGAAATTGCTAAGACATTCCATTCTGTAATAATGTCAGGCATATTCACATTCATATATTTAATTTGAGGCATTTGAGTTTCTATGTTCCACACATTTTTTTTCATGCATATTGCATGTCCCCCCAAAATTGAAGATCTCACCAATGACTTGGGTGGAGACTGGACTAGAACCAAAACCCCAACAAACATTATATAGAGGTAAATGGTAAAAATGGCGTTTGTTAACCATCCTGTGATAAAGAAGAACATCGTGACACATACAAACGTGCAATAACGAAAATCAGTGGACCGTCTTAAACAAAGCTGGCGTAGTATAATAATGTAGAGTTATGGTAAGTTTTAATAAGCTTAATCATCATCTAAATAAATGACTGACAAGCTAATTAAGGGCTTTTTGTAACATCGACAGCCAAGCACATACGAACAGGAATCGGCGTCAGTTAATTCTGTCCTGTGAGAAAAATAGATTATAAGGACAGTGTGATGTTAATGATCTGCACAAGCCTTGTAATGTCTAATGAAATGAGTGACTCTTTGAAAAATATTAACAGTGAATTAAATAGGCCCTATTTAATCTGCCAGTTTAAATGGTAGAAGTAATAAAACGGAGCAATAAAACAGGGACATAAATTGTAAAGCACAGAATAGCACACTGACATCCCTCTCGTTCATTCAAACATAAATGCATAGGAAGAAATGACACCTTGAGAGTTCTCTCTGTGTTTATACCATCTCTTTCTTCGCTTTCTCTCATTTCCCTGCAATGCTCATCTTTACTAACAATCTTGTGGCAGAATGAGCGATCACTCAATGTCAAATCTCCCCGATGATACTACAAAATTGTAGTTTGGTTTTATATTCATTATATGGACAAAACTAATAGGACTTTTCCAGCCATATGTGGTTCTTCCCCAAGCTGTTAATTGTAAAAGATGTCTTGGATGCGTTAGCATTAGAATTTTTCCATCACTTGAACCCCTTAACTCAAACCTGCTACAGCATGACAATGCCTCTGTGCACAAAGACACCTCCATGGACAAATGGTTTTTATATAATGGAGTGGAAGATCTTATGTTCTTAAGATCCTAACCTCAGTTAAACCTTCTTTCGGCTTCTCCCATTAGGGGTCGCCACAGCGGATCATCCGTATTCGTGATTCGCATGTTTAATTTGGCATATGTTTTTATGCTGGATGTCCTTCCTAAAGCAACCCTCCCTAATTATCCGGGCTTGGGACCGGCACTAAACCCTAATGGCTGGGTTTGTTTACCTGACCAGGAATCGAACCCCGGGCCGCGGTGGTGAGAGCGCTGCATCCTAACCACTAGACTTCACTTTATTAAAGCCTTTGTCACAAATCTCTCCAATGACACTCCATAATCTAATGAAACATCCTTCCAAAAAAAAAACCCAAAACAAAAAAAGGACTGAAATGGGACGTTCAAAAAGTACACATCAATCTTACAGTCAGGTGTCCACAAACATTTGTCCATATAGCGTATGTACTGTTTTGTCAACTGCATTTTCTAAAATGGAGAAACAATCAAGTTTGATCCATGTAAAAGATGTGAGATGACAGTTTAGCTACAACCCATCAACAACCATACACCAGTGAATCAAATATAGTGGAAAAAAAAAAAAAATCACAAAGTGGTAACAAATTAGTGGTTATAAATAATAGTATGGTAATAACACACACACACACACACAAAAATAAAGAGTAATGTATATATATATAAAAAACATAAATAAATTATATACAGTTACATCGGTATTCAGGGACAGGCATTAAGCTGGTTTAAATCCTACCTGTCCAATCGTTACCATTTCGTAGATTTAAATGGAGAGCTATCCAGGATAATGCTAGTAAATTATGGGGTGCCACAAGGGTCAGTTCTGGGACCCCTGCTTTTTACAATATACATGCTTCCATTAGGAAATATTATTAGAAGGCATGGAATTAGCTTCCATTGTTATGCTGATGATACCCAGCTATATATTTCATCCAAACCAGGCGATACAGCTCAATTAGCTCGCATAACTGAGTGTGTTGAAGAAATAAGAGATTGGATGACCCATAACTTTCTGCTATTAAATTCTGATAAAACGGAGATTTTGCTCATCGGCCCAAAAAATAGTACACAGAAGCTCCAGCATCTCAGCCTGCATTTAGACGGTTGTTCTGTAACCACTAGTTCAACGGTAAAAGACCTGGGAGTTATTTTAGACAGCAACTTATCTTTCAAAAATCACATCAATCAAGTTACAAAAACAGCCTTCTTTCACCTTAGAAATATTTCTAAGCTAAGAAATATGTTATCTATATCTGATGCAGAGAAGCTCGTCCATGCGTTTATGACCTCTAGAATAGACTACTGTAATGCATTACTAGGTGGATGTCCTGCATCATTAATAAACAAGCTTCAGTTAGTTCAGAATGCCGCAGCAAGAGTTCTTACTAGGTCAAGAAAATACGATCATATAACCCCAATCTTATCGTCCCTACATTGGCTTCCTATTAAGTTTCGAATAGACTACAAACTACTGCTACTCACTTATAAAGCACTAAATGGTTTGGCTCCCATGTATCTATCCAGTCTCTTAACATGCTACAATCCGTCACGCTCCCTGAGATCTCAAAACTCTGGGCTTCTAGTAGTTCCTAGAATAGCAAAGTCCACTAAAGGCGGTAGAGCATTTTCACATTTAGCTCCTAAACTCTGGAATAGTCTTCCTGACAGTGTTCGGGGCTCAGATACACTCTCCCAGTTTAAGTGCAGATTAAAAACATATCTTTTTAGCAAAGCCTACACATAACACACATCACATCATAACCTTGTGCTCCAGAACATCTGATCACATGCACATTATCAACTTGTGCTGTTAATATCATGAACAGCAGCTACGCTAATTCCTCTCCACTGCTTCTCTTTCTCTCCCCATCCCGAGGCATCCTGAGGTTTGGCCAGCTCCAGTCACGTCCCACCTCGTGAAGATTATGGACCTATGGATGATCATGGAGAAGTAGATGCCGAGTGTTTAAAGGCCCTGGCATGGAGAAGCTGATGCTGGATCTATGATGATCACAAATTGTTCTGTATTGTTGAAAGATTTATGACCAAACTCTTGATGTCACCCATATGAGGATGGGTTCCCCTTTGAGTCTGGTTCCTCTCAAGGTTTCTTCCTCATATCATCTAAGGGAGTTTTTCCTTGCCACTGTCGCCACGGCTTGCTCATCAGGGACAAACGCACACCATTCACCTTCACTGTTGTTTTCTGTAAAGCTGCTTTGAGACAATGTCTGTTGTGAAAAGCGCTATACAAATAAACTTGACTTGACTTGACTTGACTACATGCATGAAGCAGTTTTTCCCTTTTTTTCTGATCTAGCATGAACAACACACAAAAAAACATGACATTTGCATTAAATACCATTCTGTTGATGTTATGTTTATTGTTTACGGTCATCAATCACTACATATTAAAAAAAATTGCCAACCTGACACAATCTGTTTACATCTTGGCTCTGCCCCCTTTTCCTCTATTTAAACCAGTAAGTCTCTCATCCAAACTAAACACATTACTTGTTTGTTACTTTTGTTCATGATCGACAATTAACGGTTCGAACAAATCAGTCACATATTGAACTCCGTGACCCCCTACAGAATCAGTACTGCTCTCATTCAGATTCAACATCAAATCTTTCACAAAAAGCCATGTTTTTTTCACGAGATCCTCTAATGCTGTTTTACAGCCACCAACGCAGCCACATGGTTCATTTTTGCAAAACTTGAGTGAACAAAAAAAATAAGAGTCAGTACCTGGAAGTAAATAAGAAAAATGTATTCACTCGCAAGATATGTTCAACAAGACCAATTTGTTCACAAAAGGAAACACTACTGGGCAGAGAAGAGTGCATTTATTGTTCACTGGAGGTTCAAAAACATTGTATAATTTGTTCAAAGTGTGTGATAGTTGTGAAAAAACGAGGAGTCTCACTAAAAGTCTCTGGGTGGTGTGTAATAAAACAGACCTAACTAATAGGTGGAAATTGGCCAAGACTAATTTTGTGGAAAAATCATTAGAAAATTGATGATCCTTATTTAAACATAATCAACCTACAGAAGTCCTAAGAGGTCATGCATTAAAAAAAGAAAGATTCTTGTTAACAGTGTGTGAGAGAGGGTTTGAATGCTTAATCCATAATATCTGAGCCCTGTTTTTGGTCACGAATACACAAGAAGGTGCATACAATTCATAGCTGGCTAACATGCCTTTTTTGATCTAATTCATATTAAATTCTTATTCATCACATTGCTTATACATAAAAGTAGATATCCTCAAGTCCGACCTTCTCTTTTCTCTTAGTTTTTTGGAAATCAAACAATTTCCTATCCAACATCAAGTTAGTTTGGAGTCTGAAAGAGCATCTAACCACCAGAAAACACTGTCCTAGTTTTAATTTTGACATTTTTAATTGCATAAATAAATAACATTTTGCAATATCAATGTGCATAAACCGTCTCACACCAAAGATGTCCAAGGATGAACGAATGGTAAATTGGTCTATAAATCTATTGCAATTGTCTCCTTACCAGTCATATGAAAAGTGTTGATATGAAAATCTTTAATTTTTTTTGTATCCTTTAAAGGGATTGTTTTTGAAAGTATGATATCATGTTCGGTCTGGTTTACCCTCATAAGGTCTTTGTTTCCTGTTTACAAATCTGGTCTTTGGGGTCTATATGACCCCAACAAATGATAGAGAAATTATACAAAAAATATACATTTTTAATTATACAAATAATATATATATATTTTTGTTTACTTCTCATCTATTCATTAATGCTGTGTTTTGGGAGATATTAAGTACTTTTGTACCTATTTACCACACAATTCTTCAACTACACCATAAGCTTGCATATGAAATATTAATTTTTTTATGAAAAAATAACTTAAATGATGATCTAAATTTCTGATTTATGCTGGATTTATAGATTTTTTTTTGACAAATGAAGAAAAAATATTGAGTTTTTTTCACATTTCCCATTCATTTCAATGTGGGGTCATATTGCCCCCCGAAGACCAGAAGTGTAAAAAATATTTTTACATACCTTCAGAACAACCGAATCAAGCCCAGTTTTTTTGTGTGTGTATAGATAGATTATGTAGGAAAAGTCACAAAATATTATTCCACTCAGATGAAGGGAACCCTTTTTTTTTATCAAGGAAACGTCGATTGGGGTCATATAGACCCCAAGGACCGATTAAAGGTTAAGGGTTTCTTAGCTTGTTTTTCTCGGTGAACACTTAAATGTTCTGACCCATGTAGATGCACATGTGTACCGATTGCTGGGTTTCCCATTAGTCATATTTGGCACCAAGATACACTTGTACACTTGAAGTGCTTTGTTGTTTGTTCATGATGAAACAGAGTGTGTAAATAAGTGGCTTGAGAACTGACGATCTGATAGGTGATTTCATGTGAATACTGAAAATTCAAGTTACTGCTTTACATTTGTGAGAAAAGTCTACAAGAAGATCTTTGTTAAACATTCAATCAGCCGATATAAACATTGTGGAATTTTAAGAATTCTTGAATGAACACAGTTTATAATGAGGCCTTACACTTCCAGGTTTTTTGTGTTGTTGCAAAATAGAACCTTGTGTTTATCACATCACTGCCATTTCTAGACTAGACAATATTTTCACCTTCTCACTTGCAAAAGCATACAGAAATTCAACACATTATATGAAATCCATATTTTTTTGCTTGGAATCAGGTCTGGGCTGTGGCTGGGACATACAATAGATCAGAAATGTTCTTTTGGCTAAGCTATTCCTTTTATTATTTGAATGTATGATTTGTGCCATGGTCATGCAGAAAGCTGAAATCCCATCAACGAACTAGCAGGTCTCTTGCCAGCCTTCCTGGTAAGCTTTCCTGGTGTTGTCACTATAATGCTCTATTTTTGTTGATGGTATTTACGGTGTTCAATAGTACATCTAATCTTTTGGAAATAATTTTTTTCCCCTTTTCCTGATTGATATTCTTTAAGCAGTGTTTGTATACAATGTACAAACTTATTATTGTATATATACTTAAATATCTTATTTTTTATGCGGGAAGAAAATCCCTTCATCTATCCAGCAGATGCCTGTCCCTAGTGAAAAGCAGAAGATTTTGCACTCGAATCGACCGGTATTTTGTAGCAAATTATGATTCCCTCCACTTGATAAAATCCCAGCTCTGGCTAAAGAAAAGCATCTTTAAAGCTTGACTCTGACACCGGCCTTGTGTGTACGTTGTTGTTTTGCTCATGTGCTTTTATTTATTTTAATTTTTGCACCAGACATACCTTTTGGAATTATGGAATTAATACATTTTTGGGAACTGGTCTCATCAGACCATAACACATTTTGCCACAGGGTATGGGGTGATTTAGCTGAGCTTAGTTGGGGTGATTTAGTTGAGTGTTTTTGTGTGAGAAAGAGCTTCTAGTCCCGCTACTCCAAAGCCCAGACATGTGAAGAATATGAGAGACGGTTGCAGAGTAATCAGTACTTGTCAGGCATTCCTGCAGCTCTTTTAATGTTGCTATAGGTCTCTTGGCAGCCTTCCTGGTACGTTTTATTTTGTCCTTTGATTCATTTTGGAGGGGTATCCTGTTCCTGGTCATGTTACAGTAGTGCACTATTATACAGTATATACAGTGTTCGAAGGTGCATCTAATGTTTAGGAAATTATTTTATTCCCCTCTCCTGATTAAAACTGTTCAATAAACGTTGTACATACAATGTATATCCGATGCACATTCTTCATATTGTACTAATATCCATGTACTAAGTACTTATTTTTCTTCATATATTGTGCCTTACACATATCTTGCACATATTTACATGTTTATGCCTACCTATAGATTTTTATTTACATATATAATATGCATACAATTATAATGTCATGTATTATATATTATATTAATATATGTAAATGCAATCTCTATCTATCTATCTATCTATCTATCTATCTATCTATCTATCTATCTATCTATCTATCTATCTATCTATCTATCTATCTATCTATCTATCTATCTATCTATCTATCTATCTATCTATCTACAGTGAGGAAAATAAGTATTTGAACACCCTGCTATTTTGCAAGTTCTCCCACTTAGAAATCATGGAGGGGTCTGAAATTGTCATCGTAGGTGCATGTCCACTGTGAGAGACAAAATCTAAAAAAAAAATCCAGAAATCACAATGTATGATTTTTTAACTATTTATTTGTATGATACAGCTGCAAATAA
The DNA here is from genome assembly GCF_946808225.1 of Silurus aristotelis. NCBI lineage: Eukaryota > Metazoa > Chordata > Actinopteri > Siluriformes > Siluridae > Silurus > Silurus aristotelis. Next base: position 6,261,195 of record NC_139583.1, read on the forward strand.
GTATTTGAACACCTGAGAAAGTCAATGTTAATATTTGCTACAGTAGCCTTTGTTTGCAATTACAGAGGTCAAACGTTTCCTGTAGTATTTCACCAGGTTTGCACACACTGCAGGAGGGATTTTGGCCCACTCCTCCACACAGATCTTCTCTAGATCAGTCAGGTTTCTGGCCTGTCGCTGAGAAACACGGAGTTTGAGCTCCCTTCAAAGATTCTCTATTGGGTTTAGGTATGGAGACTGGCTAGGCCACGCCAGAACCTTGATATGCTTCTAACAGAGCCACTCCTTGGTTATCCTGGCTGTGTGCTTCGGGTCATTGTCATGTTGGAAGACCCAGCCTCGATCCATCTTTAATGCTCTAACTGAGGGAAGGAGGTTGTTCCCCAAAATCTTGCAATACATGGCCCCGGTCATCCTCTCCTTAATACAGTGCAGTTGCCCTGTCCCATGTGCAGAAAAACACCCCCAAAGCATGATGCTACCACCCCCATGCTTCACAGTAGGGATGGTGTTCTTGGGATGGTACTCATCATTCTTCTTCCTTCAAAAACGTTTAGTGGAATTATGACCCAAAAGTTGACCCAGTATGACCCAATTTTGGTCTCATCTGACCACATGACTTTCTCCCATGACTCCTCTGGATCATCCAAATGGTCATTGGCAAACTTAAGACGTGCCTGGACATGTGCTGGTTTAAGCAGGGGAACCTTCCGTGCCATGCATGATTACAAACCATGACGTCTTAGTGAATTTCCAACAGTAACCTTGGAAACGGTGGTCCCAGCTCTTTTCAGGTCATTGACCAGCTCCTCCCGTGTAGTTCTGGGCTGATTTCTCACCTTCCTTAGGATCATTGAGACCCCACGAGGTGAGATCTTGCATGGAGCCCCAGTCCGAGGGAGATTGACAGTCATGTTTAGCTTCTTCCATTTTCTAATGATTGCTCCAACAGTGGACCTTTTTTTACCAAGCTGCTTGGCAATTTCCCCGTAGCCCTTTCCAGCCTTGTGGAGGTGTACAATTTTGTCTTTAGTGTCTTTGGACAGCTCTTTGGTCTTGGCCATGTTAGTAGTTGGATTCTTACTGATTGTATGGGGTGGACAGGTGTCTTTATGCAGCTAACAACCTCAAACATTTGATTATGTCTCTCACCATGGACATGCACCTACGGATACAATTTCAGACCCCTACATGGTTTCTAAGTGGGAGAACTTGCAAAATAGCAGGGTGTTCAAATACTTATTTTCCTCACTCTATCTATCTATCTATCTATCTATCTATCTATCTATCTATCTATCTATCTATCTATCTATCTATCTATCTATCTATCTATCTATCTATCTATCTATCTATCTATCTATCTATCTATCTATCTATCTATCTATCTATCTATCTATCTATCTATCTATCTATCTATCTATCTATCTATCTATCTATCTATCTATTGACCATGAGATTGAATGGAATCAAGTCATTCTGAGCACAGCGACATTTCATTTTTTTAAATCTGTTTTTTCGAATTTTTGGATTGTTTTTCACTTTATTTTTCTACACTTTAATATCGCATTGATAAGGTAAATGTGCTGTCAAATTATTTAGATCTTTTTTTTTTATATAAATTAGAAATATATATTTTAACAGTGGTGGGTAACCTTTTTATATCCAATGTAAATTCACAAACAGACATCTATTTATTCTCACACATACAGTGAGAAATACAGAGAGAGAGAGAGAGAGAGAGAGAGAGAGAGAGAGAGAGAGAGAGAGAGAGAGAGAGAGAGAGAGAGAGAGAGATTGAATCTCCACTTGGAAATCATTGCTTGCCTGTTTTTGGGCAGAATTCTGTGACTAAATATTAAAAACGAAAACAATATTTTTCTATTGTATCGAAAATCTCCTATCATGTTGATGCTCATTAAAACTCACAACCAACGCTACACTTGCTTATGCAACATGATTACCAAGCTTTTTCTTTCTTTTTTTTTTTTCATTTTCATCAATCTCAAATAATCCTCGTGTGATGAAAATGAACTGATCTCTAACTACTGCAAACAGAGATAAGGACTCATTCTACAAGCTCATGCTTCAGCGTGACAACTTGCAGCTTGTTACGATTTGACAACGTTTTGAAATCGTTAACACCACAGAGGGATGGAATTCTTGATTGTCTTTTCTAGTAGAGTCGCAAAGCTCTACTAATTCAAATCACATGTTTCGATTTTAACACGGGAAGGTAGACTTTTCTCATGAACAATTAAAATCGCAGGGAATTGTTGAGATTTTACACAAGATGTTTATTTTTTAAAACGAGTCTCCAGCATCAGAACTTAGCAACAGTCAAAGATAAAAAAAATTGTATTTGTTCTGGTTTTATCACAACGTGTTACGCCTTTCTAATTACTTAGAAAGAAAGAAAGAAAGAAAGAAAGAAAGAAAGAAAGAAAGAAAGAAAGAAAGAAAGAAAGAAAGAAAGAAAGAAAGAAAGAAAGAGCGAGCCCACAACAAATTTTCACAACAAATACACCATTATAACAAAAAAATCTTTCTTTTGGCTTCTCCCATTAGGGAGCGCCACAGCGGACCATCCGCATGTTTGATTTGGCACATGTTTTTACGCTGGATGCCCTTCCTAACGCAACCCTACCCATTTATCCGGGCTTGGGACCGGCACTAAGAGTGGCTGGGGATGGTTCCCTGACCGGGGATTGAACCCGGGCCGCAGCGGTGAGAGCGCCACATCCTAACCACTAGATCACCTGGGACCCTTATACACCATTATAACTATAAATAGATAAAATTGTCATTTGTTAATAAATAAAAACAATTTCTGTAAGTCAGAGAAAATAAAATACTTTATTCTTGTAACATGCATTGAATTTCCCAGTCACGCCGCTGTGTTTTTTGTTATTGTTCTACAAGAGCATTATTTCCATTACAGTTTCACTCCAAAAAACACCACGTTGTCCGGAAATATTTATAACACATAAAAAGATGACAGTGCTGAAAGAAGCATTAAACATTTGCATGCTTTTTGTTGATTTGGGTTTTTCTGCATAACAAGTTACAATCTGACCTTCATCGTGACCACTTAATTCCTCAAGGGATGGAACTGCTGTGTCCTCATTAGAAATAATGAACACATGCTAACCTTCAACCCATTATATGTATTTCCTGATTCACAAATGACTCTGACGCTTCTTCTTCTCAATTACGACATCATTTGGAAAAGGGTTACATTTTAATACAGTGACCTGTGCTGTTCTGTATATAAATTCCTCATTGAGTCGTGGCTTGAGCTTCTAATACTGCTCATCAGTTCGAGTTGTACTCAGAGTTGATATATTTTTTTAAAGAAAACACAGCAATTATATGAAACACAAGGTCATTACTGAGATTTGGTAATTAGGAGGTAGCAAGTCATAATTTTAATTATGCATAATTTCCAACTCTCACTTGGACATATATGTCTACTGAAAAACTAAATTTTTACATACCTTTAGTCAACAGAATTCTGAAATTCTTAGAGACATGAACTGTACTATATGAGCAAATGTATTGGGACACTTGAGTTTTCCAGTCATATGTGATTCCAAAACTGAAAACTCAGCCAAGCTCTTACTACAGAGTTGAAGGCACACAAATTCGAATGTCTTTGGATGCAGTAGCATTACATTCAACCTTCACTTTAACTAAGAGACCCAAACCTGTTCAATCTTGGCAATGCCCCTGTGCACAAAGCCAGCTCTGGATGGAAGTAAAAGAGCTTGAGTTTCCTGCTATAGAGCACTGACCTCAATCCTACTGAGCATCTATGAGATGAATTATGAATGCTGACTGCACCCCAGGTCTCCTCATCCTACATCAGTACCTGAGCACAAATCTCCAGAAGCACACTCCAAAATCTAGTGGAACTCTAGAAAAGTGAGTTATTCTAACAGGAAATGGGGACTAAATGTGGAATGGGTTCTTCAAAAAGCACATACTAATCTTATGGTCAGGTGTCTTCATACTTTTGTCCATAAAGTGTGGACAATTGTTGGTACCCTTCCATTGAAGCAAGAAAAAACCCTTAATGGTCACTGCAATAACTGAAACTTGACTAAATTAGGGATAAATCCAAATTTACAAGTTTACTAAATTAACTAATGAAAATAAGACATTGCTTCTGAATTGTGGTTCAACTGAAACATGAAAAAAAACAAAAAACCAGTTTCATAATTTATATATATATATATATATATATATATATATATATATATATATATATATATATATATATATATATATATATATATATAATTATGAAACTGGTTGGGACAAAAATAACGGTACCCTTAACTTAATATTTTGTTGCACAACCTTTTGAGACAATTACTGCAAGCAATCAATTTCTATATTTCTGTAAACTTTGAATGAGACTTCTGCACCTGTGGACAGGTATTTTTGGTATGTGCATATGCGAATAAATGTAATAATCTCTATAGAGAGCCCACAAAAATCACCTTAACTAACGTGACTCCAGTGTTAATGTTAATGAATGAAACATAACATTGAAAATGAGTTGAATCTAAATACAGCCATTCAAAAAGTTCCAATAGTATAGGTCAAAATGAAGCTTTGCAAAATTTGAAGTGCATCCTGGAGGCTCAAAGGTGGAAGTGTTATGCTTCAAGAAGAAAGAGAAGAAAATACCTATTAGATACATGCAACTCCCACTGGAGGGAAATCATTGCCCTGGCATGCCTAGTGTAGTGAGTCGAGGGTAAGAGGGCGTCGAGTTGGTCTGACCCTGCCGAGGACTCTATTTCCAGATCTACTGGCCCAGATGATGGGTTTTTTCCACACGGCTGCCCTCGATCACAAATAGAGAGTGCAGCATAGGAATCAGCAACCAGTCACCTTCTGTCTATAACTCTTTCATTCTTTCATTTCCATCTCGATTCATGTCTCACCATATTGCTCCAAAGCCCCAGACCCTTCCAATGAAATTGATATACGGCCTTGCACGTATTCAAGTACATCCCCAGTTAAAGCCATCCTGATATGCACCATTCGCACACCTCGCCTCCTCACCGTGACCGGAGAGTTTCTCATACAATCGCAGGTAGGAGATGATGTGCGATAGCAGAGTTTAGTGTCAATATTTACACTGCATGAATGAAGAAGCGATCTCATGTTGGCCCATCGTTCCCCTCAGACAGGCGTTGGTTAAAAGTGTAAAGTCAACAGTGTGGCGGCACGGCATTCAGCTCCTGTTTACCCTGAGATTATTTTTTAAATCTAAGCAACAGGGCTCCACTCAAATAAAAAACCACAAGCAGGGTTATATGCCACAACCTTTCTGCACTAAAGAAGATTTATTAACTTTGAGAATCTTCTTCTTTTCCCTTTTTCAACTGAGTGATGGATTGCTTCAAACAAGGCAGGAGAAGGAGGGAATAAAACTGCATGCATTTATTTCACTCACAGTATTCATGTAGAGAAAATGATATTCTCCACAACAATAGCCAGACATGTATTCAGATCAAATTTGCTATCATTCTGCTTTACAGAACTAAATGCTCTGAGCTTGCTATGTAAAATGCTGCCAAAGCTGTTGATGAGCATATTTGGACTTATGTGTCAAGTGAGAAGAAAAGGTAGAAATGCAAAGTACTAAATTTACATGAACAAATAAGTAAAGCATTTCCATGAACCTGCATCTTATTTGAACCCTGCCATACAATAAACATACCGTGGAATGGGCACCCTGGGTATATTCTACATTATAAGTGGTTAACATCTTAAAGTTAATGTTTACTCATTAAAATAATGCAGTAAATGAGGTTTGTTTGCAAGCAGCTCAGTGCTTTAGATGTTGGACTTTAACTCAGAAGGTTGTGAGTGCAAATCCCAGAACCACTAAGATGCCACTGCTGGACCCTTGTTCAAGGCCCTTAATCCTCAACTGCTCAGTTATATAAGTGAGATAATTGTAAGTCGCTCAGGATAAGAGCCAAACACTAGGGCATTAGTAAAGTCAGGGGTGTTGAGAAGGTATGGGGTGTAGAAAGCATTCCAATTCATCTCAAAGGTGTTCAATAGGATTAAGGTTAGAGCTCTAATGCAGGCCATTTAAGATCTTACACTCCAACCCATGTAAACCAGTGGAGCTGGCTTTGTGAAGAGGAACATCATGCTGGAACACATTTGGGTTTCCTTGTTTAAGTAAAGGGAAATGTAATGGTACTACATTCAAAGACATTTTGTACATTTGTTTGTTTCCAACTTTGTGTTAACAGTTTGGGGGAAACCCACCTTCAGTTCCATCCCAAATCTGTACCTGATAGTAAATTATTGTAGAATGATTTCCTGAATAAAAGCATGACGCTGCTGCACAACAGAACAAAACCTGCAAATGGCCATTGCTAATGAAAGTTTGTAAAATAGATATAAGTTAAAGCATGAGATCATGTTGGTTTTCCTGTGTTTTCCAGAGATGTTTAGAACCTCGTCTACGTGCGATACCTTGAAAATCGTTTTCTCATAATCACTATGATAAAGTATGTAAGATGCTCTCCTCCAGCTACACTTGACAAATGCAGGTAATTAAACAAGTCTGGCCTTACTCTACGTTAATGTTTTGACTTTTATAGGTAATTTGTCTGCTCTAGATATCTCTTTTGTTCCTCGCTTTCAAAAAGCTTAGAACATTTGAATGCAACCCCACCAAAATCCCGCCTGAAAATAATGTTGAACACGAGATAATCAGTCAGAAATATTGGTGTTTGTTACCCAGTGGTGTGTTTGTGAATATTAATGGCCTCTTTTAATTACACTACATAATAATAGTCTGCAAACACACCGATGGGTGAATCCAACCTTAAACTAGTCTGTCATCAATCAAAACACTATATAATCTACACTTTTTTTTAACAGAAACCCAGGATTGTTTTCGTGAAATCATGCCACGCTATTCGCAATGAGCATGCTGATTATAGACAGCAGAATATGTAATCTTATAAAGGTCGGACATTTTCCAGGGAAATGAATCAAAGCAAGAGTATGCGGAGACTAAATTAAAATCACCTGACAAAAAGAAATATTAAATTAGCTCGCAACATGACACTGTAATGCTTTTAATTTCATTGCTCTCCAGTTATGGTAAGAAGCTTTCCATGTAAGTTAGACTATGTATAAACGGTAATAAACATTCCTGAACAAACTTTAGTATTCAGGACAGGCTAGATGCATTTACACAGTCAAGTGACATTTTTATTTAGCTCCATCTGCCTGTGACAGACTTTTAAAACATAATAGCTTTAAATTGGCAGTAGCTAATGTAGCTTTTACAGCATGTGAAATATAGGCACAGATTTAATAAATGTAAATTAAAACTAAAAGGAAAAGCTAAATGAAAATAGACTAAGTTTATACCAGCTAATCATAGCTCAAAATGACACAAAATGCTGTTCAGATTTTAGTTTTATTTTTTGTTCTGGTATTTGGATAGCTATTTGTTTTTGTTCAAGTCCCAATTAACTACTTTCTTAGTTGTAATTTGTTCCACATGTTGACATGCTGACATATTATTAACTTCTAAAATAGAAAGTCACAATGATTGTGATATTTTGTTCAACTACTTGAGTGACATAGACAATGGCCAATAGCATTTGATACATGCCACGAATCCAAATATAAGTAAATCTGGCAGAAGCTTAGCTAGCTAGTTAAATTGTGAGAACAGCAAAAGGATTAACAAGAACTGACTCACTCATATTGACAGACGGTGTATAAAGACAGAATCATATAATTGCACAATTAAAGCCTCAGTTGTTTTAACTTTCTCTAAGAAAACATCTGTCCTATTCATTCAAAATATTCAATCTTCAGTAAATAAACTACAACTATTTTATCTAGGAATTTTAGAAAAATCTAAAGTAACAATCCAATAATCCAATAAGTTAATACTGTGAAGCAAGACTTTTTGCGGAAAATTGGGAACAATAAAATAAAAAATAATATTAATTTAATAATTGATTTAATAATATTTCTTAATTGCTAAATTGTGATGTCTAGACGACTGGGTCAGAGCATCTCTAAAATTGCAGCTCTTGTAGGATGTTCCTGCAGTGGTCAGTATCTATCAAAAGTGGTCCAAGGAAGGAACTGTGGTGAAACGGCGACAGTGTCGTGGGCAGCCGAGGCTCATCGATGCACGTGGGGGGCGAAGGCTGGTCCGTGTGGTCCGATCCAACAGACGAGCTCCTGTAGCTCGGATTGCTGGAGAAGATGAAGCTGTTAATGCTTGATAGGTCAGGACTGTTCTGGCATCAAAAGGGGCACCAACACAATATTAGGCAGGTGATCATAATGTTATGCCTGATCTGATTGGTGGCCAAAAAGTTATGCCTAAACGGTGTCTATTACCATTTAACCTTCCGTTGTTACCGGCTGTAAGCTAAAACTGAAAGTAAGTATTCATACTTATCATACTTTATATTGTCTGCAAAACCCTAACCCTAACCTTGGGCAAAAGAAGAAGGCAGACAATGTGACACAATTGTGAGTTTAACCCTGCTCCCATTCTCAGGTCTCAGTTCTGTCTGCTGAAGTGAAAAATGTAAGAAAATATAGTTTGTGCTAAATCCTCTAGTGCACATATTTACGGTACATGCAGGTGGGTTGGTATTTAGGATGTATGCAAAACCCTGCATATAATATCTGCTTATTCTCACAGTTTTAGAAAACAGAATAATAAAAAAAAAAATACAATAAAAAAAAACACGCACGATAATATATTTGGCAATGCAGTATGTATTAGTTACATAACCTGAAGCAGTGTCAGAGGTGGAGAATCACAATCCACCTACCTACATTTCAATAGGGTACAAACATGCTAACAGAATGCTTTCACCAGAAATGTGCAGCAAGGGAGGCTATGATACCTCGGAGAACTGTCTTTTGTGCTTGATTTTCCAACCACAAACAACACATGTTAGTAGATACGCCTCTTTGTGTGTTAAAGTGGAGAAATTAAAGTAATTACCAGAGTCTACAGATTAGCGAGTTCTGAGAGCCCAGCAGTGGGGCTAATTAATTTACCTGCAGTGATTACTATTCACTTCTGTACATGCCTTGGGATAAAAAGCCACCGTGCAAAAAAAATAAAAAATTTAAAAAAAAGGAAAAAAGCTTTATGTATAATTTTTATGGTAATGCAGTACTAATGATAATAAATATGAAAAAAATAATCATGCAGATTTACACAAGCTAATGTCATGTCATGTTTGAAAATGTATAACTGAACAAATAAACCTGTTCTCATTTTTTTTTCCAGCCCTTCATTTATTGAAGCTGTTGAGACTTTTGGAATCAAAGTATATAGAAGATATTGATTTCCTTCTGACTGCGTAGACAAGCCCAAAATGACCCGTAGACTTTGTTAGACTGACACAACATACAAGTGGTATTATCAAGTTCAGCATCAAAGTGAACAGTGGTTTGCCAACAGCTCACCAAGACTATTGTTAATAAGACAAAGGAACGCTTCAAACAGTCATGATGAACGACCTTGACAGCATATAATTTAACAATAAAAGTGGAATCGAGATCATTTTGCACACTTTGTCGATTTCGGGTTTATCTCTAAATATTTGGAGTTCGAAGCAAAGGACTGGTGCCAGGATGATAATTAAGTTCATCTCATGCCAATTCACATGTCAGAATTCAAGCCCTTAAATTCTGACTGCAAATTAGACATGAGAAAGAAAGACGCAGCGAGAGAAAGGATGTTTAGAGCTGTCTACTGATAAGGAACCAATTAAACAGAGTCCCAGGCTTGCTGAAGTGGGTTGTGAGTGTTGGGAAAATCAAAGGGTTTCATGGGGTGAGAGCATGCCAAGGAAGACAATTCACTGCACAATAAGGGGAGTCTTATTTGATTAAGATAACACTTTTTATATGGTTCAAACTGCAGAGAACTAAAGAAGACTTGTCCAAAAAATAGCAATGGGTCAAAAGGGATTGACTTGGCGTTTGAGTTTCATTTAATTTAAAATGAAAGGTTTCCTCCAATCTTTTTTTGAAACATTTTACAGCATTCAAGTAGCACAGCAGAATCGACTCGTAACATCTCATGTGTTCTTGCTTCATTTCCTAGCATTTCTTTGTAACACTACTCCAAAAAGCATACAGTAGGTGAATTGCTGACTCTAAATAGATTTTAGGTGCGATACATTGTGTGTGAATTTGTGTAAGAATGAGGGCTAGGGATGCAATTGCATTCCATCCAGTATGTATTCAATGTTTGCGCCTAGCTATCCATGCCAGCCCTGGCCAGGGGTTGACCAGTGGTTCCTGAAACATTTATGACCATTTATGGTTCTCACAATGGAAAGGTCAAATTATTGAATTAAGGTTTTAGATGAGCTCAGCTCTTAGAGGCAAGAGTATAGCTTACCATATTACAAATACCTCCCAGGCACATGTTGATGGTTTCAAGTCAGGGCCATGGTGATGGAGTATTTAACATGGGTGCTCCAAAGATCCTGGGTTCATAATCTGATTATAGGTTTGAGTTAAAACATCTTCAGAGATTTGCAAGTCCTTCAGGTAGTCTAGATTTTTCTAATCGTTGCATGCCATGACACCACCATGCAATAGAGGCCTTTCACCCTGAGTTTGATTGTTTGTAGCTCGGCTTTTCATGATCATGTCCCGTTTGATGAACTATAAAAGAAACATTCACAAATAACATTTGCTAGTTTTTGCAATACTCATATTAAACAAGTTTTAAGACATTGCTCATTATTTGATATTCCTCTGTTCCACATTCGTATCTAAACTTCGGATTTGTCCTACTTGTTGACTATTTATAAATGATGTCAATCTTTTATTTTTTTCTGCTCAACAGATTTAAATGTTGGCTTCTGTTTAGGATTTTATAATAATCATCCTAAGGCCCTGCTGTTCAACCTTCCACCTCTCAAAAACATGCCAGTAAGTGGATTAGCTACTCTGAATTGCCCCAAGCTGTGACTGTGTTTGTGCATAGTGCCCTATAATGGACTGGTGTCTCATCCAAGGTTTATTCATGCCTCGGGGAAATGTTACTTGGATAGATTGTAAACCTCCACTAAGATAAAGCATTTATTGAAGACACAATGTGTTCTGTTTTGTCTTGCGAGAGCAAATGATTATTGTGAAGTGCAAACTAGAAAAATAAGTTTGGGTTTAGGCCAAAAGATGATAAAGTTAGGGTTTATCAAGTTTTTTTTTATTATTTCTATCACCAGTATACCACTGAGTTCGAGATGAAGCCCACTTTGTGAGATATAAAAAAATGAGCTGGCAGTGACGAGATCAATGTTACTGTAGCGAAGAGAGAGAGAAAAAAAGGGGGCTGAACAGTGGAGGAGTGAGACAAAGTGAAGGAGACAGCTAGATAGAACCAAAATGAAAAATAACTCCAAGAACCATCACCTCGATGGCCTTGGCAATCATACACAGGGATTTTCAAGGCACCGTAGACAGTAGATTCAAAAACAGGCCCTGAGTCATGAAATGCAATAGCGGTGATTGATTCCCCCTGCCGGACAGATAAGTTTGCTGGGGTTGGCATTCTGCAGAAAACAACCAAAGATATTGGTAAACTGAAAGAAGGAAAACAATCTTTCAGCATGGTGTACTAGAGTTGAGCAGGATTGGATATGTGTAGCTCTACACAAAATCATGATATTTGGCCATTGAGAAAGTTTGTTTGTTAGATGATTTTGATTAGCTAAGCTGCTCATTATAAGCATAAAACAGTTTATTTTGTGTCTTGTCAGAAGATTTTTGTACTCACTTTTTATATGGCAGAAGTTACGACTAAAGACAGAAAAGCCAGAATTGCCACATCTGACAAACAAAACCTGCAAAGCGCTTCAAAATGGACTCAAAAAGATGTCACCATGGACACTACTGAGCAACGTAAGCAGCTGGAACACGGACACAGATTTGTATAGAGTCGCCTCTGAAACACAGCATTACAAACAAACGCAAGCAATTAGGTGACAGGAGGCAGCTGCCTTGCCAGGAATGAAGGAACGGAAGGTGTTTCAGAGTGTTCATTACACTCCCGGGTGACAGGGTCGCATCAAATGTGTGTCTGTGTCGGTGTCTGTGTCTGAGTGTATTATCTGTAGAAGCTCATTAGCTCAGGCAGGGCAAGCTGTAGCAGACAGGGTAACACACGTAGCAGTCGCTCATTATGGGGTGTCGGAGAGGGCTACGGCATGGATCACTATGACACCGCTGTCAAGGGGCACCTGTGGAAAACACTGAATGTCTATCTTCAGCTCCCTGCTTCTGTGGATACATCTTTGGCATCTCCTGTAATAATGATATGACAGCATAATAGATGGCCTTAGAGATATGACGAGGAGGCCTGAAACCTGGCAACGTTGGCACTTTCATGTGCCGAAATAGTCATGGGAAATAAAAAAAATAATAAAATAAATATATGTAATGTGTGTGAAACCAGTCAGAGCCAAGTCACTGGCATGGGAGAAGACTGAAGCAATAAAGGAGCCAGTGAGAAAAAGACCTAGCAGCCTTTTGTCCCAAAATTTAACACTGAGCACTGGGGGTGTCCATGGCAACCCATGAGTCATTGTCCAATGGGATTTTAGGTATGCCTAAGAGGGAGCCAATTAAGATGGGCCACAGGACCTTGCCAATGGGAAGTGGGCCAATTAAGCTGATGGAGCCAAAAGTCCTGGCCCATAAATGAGTTAAAGACTATATATATGTGTATATATGTGTGTGTGTGTGTGTGTGTGTGTGTGTGTGTGTGTGTGTGTGTGTGTGTGTGTGTGTGTGTGCAGATTGGGTGCATTAGACACACTCAACCCATTCCCCTACTCCCCCATTACATGCAGAGGGAATTAAACTGAAAAAATAAGTACCACAAAACAATAGCCAAGTGAAATCCCCATTGTCTTGGTGTCTTCCTCCTTCTTTTTTTTTTAATACCATCTCTCCCGAATACTGCCCTCCATTCTCTCGGTCCGCCAGTCATCTTCTGTCACCGAGCCATGTGTGTGTGCTGATAATTAACAAGAGGACTCAGTCCTGTAAAAACAAAAGCACCTCGCCTCCCTGCTGGTTTCAGCACCTCAACCCCGGTGTTCCCGCTATGCGGGTGTCTCTATTTCTGATGTATAATTCATTCAGCCTTTTTTTGTATCACTAATGACACCAAAGAGGCTCCAGGGGAAACAAAAAAGCTCATTAAACTGTCATTGCATATACATCACACCTTAAAAACATAGTGAGGAAGGAAGGAATAGAAAAATAGAGTAAAAAGGTAAAAAAAAAAAAAAAGTAGATAGAAGAAAACAAAAGCCCTCTGGTAAGAAGCAGGAAAAGTTACAGTTAGAATAGTGGAAAAGTCACCATCAAGGAAAACATCACTGCACCTTGTAATGGTCAAGACACAGAAAGGTAAAAAATCAAAGACTCCTTCTTTCTCCTCCTCCCTGTCTCCTTCTTACTTGCTCTGCAGACATGGGGCGATTGTCCAGCCTTAGTTCGACCCTATGACATTCTTACTCATATCTTTTCTCCTGACTTTTTACATACATTCCTATTTGTTCGAATAAGTGCATTTATTTTCTCTAACAGCAGCTCAGACAGTCGATCAGCCTGCAGGTTTCCTCTGTAATTGTCATGTACAAAGGCAAAAGGACAGAAAATCAACAAACAGGATAATAAAGGCTATGCACAGGTCAAGATCAAAGATCTGAACAATATCAAAGTAGCGAATACGGTATCGGGTTTTATTGTAGAAAAGAAAAAAAATGCAACCATACTTCGCATGTGCTTAGTGAAACAAAGTCCTTTTTCATATCGTGGCTGTACATAATTTAAAAAAAAGTCTGATGAATCATTAGCTTGTATTGTGTAGAAACTGGAGTCTGTGGTAGCCATGTTTGAAGGTTGCGGTGTTCACTGAAAAATAGAGTTTTTGGAGTTAATCTCTGACCTGACAGTAATGTGCTGGTTCTAATATGTTCTGTTTTTTAAGCAACAGCTTACATGGGAGTTGCTGAACTTCAGTTGTGGACGAAGTACAAACTATGTCTCCAGTAAAAGTAAAAGTGATACCTTTATAATTTCACTTGAGTAAAAGTACAAAAGAATTTGCCATCAAAGGTACGTAAGTATCCAAAGTACTATGATTTATTATGGCTATAATGTTCCTATTATCTTTTTTTTTTTTTTTTTGGACTACTGCAAAAAAAATCTAGCAAAAAAGTCCACCAGTGCCAATTTTTACGTATATAATGGAAGATTGCTGGGGAATAAGAATAAAACACTTCAGGTTAAAAATAAATAGCACTTTTAGTATTATTAATAGTATTATTAATTTAATTATTTGTATTTAATTTACCACACACTTTTTTTTTTTCTTTTAAATTCACACCTGCAAATGTTTTATTATTTTCCATACTGAATGAATATAAAATTTCCCTTCTAGACATGGCGGAACATATCACCTCAGCAAGTAGGCAAGGTCAATCAAGAAAATGTATGCATATTCTTTCTTTTCTTTCTTTCTTTCTGTTCTTTCTTTTGTTTTTCCAGTCTTAATTTTTGAAACAATCCGAGAGGATGCAGATTGTGTAAATCCAGGGTTGCATGAAACACATGTCTCAAGGTCAGTCGAATCTGCAGACAGGTAACATTTCCTCATTTGAAATCGTGATGAAATGCATAAAAGGAAAAAAAAAAAAAAATTAAGTAAATACCTTATATCTATATAATCTCTGATATACTACACCAAAATACATTAGAGGCATGCATCAGGAGTAAATGATCTGACAAATAGGAAATACTGAAGCATACAAAGCTCGCCTCACTGCAAGAGTTGTTTACTCTCCCTCTCTCTCTCACTCTCTCTCACTCTCTCTCTCACTCTCTCTTACTCTCTCTCTCACTCTCTCTTACTCTCTCTTACTCTCTCTCTCTCACACTCTCTCTCTCACTCTCTCTCACTCTCTCTCTCTCTCTCTCTCTCTCTCTCTCTCTCTCTCTCTCTCCCTCTATCTCTCTCTCTCTCTCTCTCTCTCTCTCTCTCTACTGTAAGTGATTCAATCACTATAATATCTAGGAAGATTTTCTTTAGAAAAGTTGAGAAGACTAAATCACGCAATTTTAGAGTGTCCCATACTGGGAAATATTACAGTTACAGCTTTGCCTCTGCCTGATAGATAGTCATAATAATACTGGAGACCGCTTCCGAAAACAGAGTTTTAATTAACTTATACTTTCAATTAAGTTAATTAAAAAAGTGCATAATTAGGTTTTAAATAAAAGTATATACATTTCTATAAAGTTCATTTAATATTGTTTACTATAGTGTTTTCATGTTATTCTTTGTAATATACATGTAAAATTGTTGTTACTATAGAAAAAGTAATAAAAGTAGTATTACCGCTTGACCAATCATAATCAAAATACGATTTATTACCACAGCATGTGGAGTAATATTCTCAGTAATACCGCTACTGCTACATGATCATTCTGTCCAGGAAATTTCCATAATCTATTCAAACCTGCTAAAAAGCCAGCAATTACGCAATAAGCTGAGTGACTTTTCCTTTATGCTATCACTTTTGTGTGAGTTCAAATTATAGTATTATAATTTTAATTGTACAGGCTTTCTGAAAATATCATTCAGTATGATTAAATAAATGAAAATTAAAGCTTTATTTTATATTAAATCAGTCATCTAGAAAAAGGAGCAGTACAACCAACTGGATATGGCTATGTATATATATATATATATTTTTTTTTTTTTTTTTGAGAACTTATTGTATATAAAATCATGACAGTTAAAAAAATGTCTGAAGTAGGTTTGATTATATATTTGTTAATATTTGTATAAAACAATAACAGTAATAATAGTAATACTAATACTACTACTAATAATAGTAAGAAAAATAATGCACATCTACTGTATAACTCTTTATACAGTTTATTTTGTTTCACTAATTTGAATGGACATGTGTTTCAAAAGTACTTATATATAGTTTGGGGAAGAAGCAGGTATGGATGGAAGATCGGTGTCTCCATACTTTCCCATATATAGTGTATATTTAAGCATTTGCTGCAATCTACATATATTTCATCATTCCTTGTTATTACCTATTGCATGATACTAGCTGCTAGACTTAACCAGCAATCTCTGGCTGTCACAAACTCAGAACCCGTCAACATTTAATCGCCGCATTTATTTTAGAAATACGCAAGAAGTAATGCTTTCACCTTTGTCATTAAATCAATTAGATAATCAACAACAACAAAAAAAAAATAACACAGACCTTTTAATTAGTGCTAAAATGTCTCAAGAGGCAGAATAGTATTCCTTCATAAACAGGTAAAACTAAGTCTTTCCATCAAAACTTCCTCTCTATTGCTATAGCCGTAGCATGGTTCTGCTATTTTGTGGTTGATAACAAGTTTATGCTAGCTGAGAGACACTCATGCGTGGCATACACTCATTAGAAATGCTGAAATTGGTTTTTATTTGGTTTATTAGTACATAAAAAAGTGCTTTTGGTTCTGTGACCAGGGCTAATTGGTTTTAAAGGTTAAAGCTAGCTACTGAAAAACACTACACTATAACATATTCAATATTAAAAATGCTATAAAGAGACAACATTTAGTCGTTCAATCTGCAAAGTGCCACACATTCTACTTAGCGGAAGAAAAATGAAATGCATTAGCGTGCACCTTTGAAATGGGTGATATCAACTCTGCACATTTTCTTTTCTTCAATGAGGTCTCTTCAGTACAGCGGGCTATTGTGTTTTTCTCAGCTCACACTCAGACACTCAAGTCAGACATCATCCTTTATGTTTCATAACAGAACATTTCCAGACAAAACAGAATTACTATAAGCATCGCTACAAATGGATTGTTTTCCTCTCTGCATGGAATTTTTCACCATTTTCTAAGAGGCTCTCAAAACCAGTGTAAATCAGATTAGTAGGTGCAGCTGGGTCGTCCCGCAGCGGCCGTCAATAACGTTAGTGCTATTGTCCCTTTCACATGAAAGAAGCAAATGTCCCTGGAGGAGAGCTGGGCAAGACGGACACCTACTAAGCGCTCGGCGAGTCTGTAATCACCGATCACAAAAGTGCACTTAACTACATTAGCGAAATATTTATAAATTTATAAATTATAATTTATAATATTAGGCATCCTGATGGGGCTTTTGTTGTTTAAATATGGAGAACTCTGATAGAAATAAAAAAATAAAATAAAATGACAAATCATGATGATTTTTGTATTGAATAAGTATATTTTTTAGTATGTATGCCATCTGCTGTGCTCTCAGAAGCATCACCCTTCTGTTGCTCTCAGTGAGTTCTAACTAGGACAGAATTACAGGTGCTGCTCGGCTCCGATAAGCTCTTCGGAGTTGCACTTTCAAAGAGGTTGAAGAGAGGTCAACTGCATGAGCTTTATCAGAAAATGGAACAGTGGACGTCTACATTGGACATTCTCACTCAGCGAACTGATAAAGGGTGTGTGTGTGTGTGTGTGTGTGTGTGTGTGTGTGTGTGTGTGTGTGTGTGTGTGTGTGTGTGTGAGAGAGAGAGAGAGAGAGAGAGAGAGAGAGAGAGCACTAATCTATTCTTTGCTCGAAGAACCCAGTGTAAACGAGTCCACAATCTGGGAGGAACCAACACCCCACTGCAGGCTGTGATATCACAAGACATGTGAGTTGGGTAAATAATTTAGTTATTTATTAAGTTTATATGGTTGTGGGATAAAATTCCCAAATGCTACATAACTGTTGGAGGAAATGTTTCAATTATATTCTTACAACCGTTTGATGAATTTTTATGGCTATGTGGCTTTGGGGAGATTCATGCCTTATTATCAAAGAGCTTGTCTAAAAGGGATTTGGGATATTATTTTTGAAGTTCATGAAGCATACACCGCCTGGACAGACTTCAATGCACAACTTGACATAGTGCTGACCATAAAAAATCACTGCTCTGTGAAACACCAGAAACACACAACTCAGCTGTTTTGTTTCTTTTTTGTAGCTGTGATTGGTTCAACCTCCTCCCACTTTGCGTTTATATTGTTTTCCACTGGTATGTAGTGTGTTTTAAAAAGAGCTGTTCCTCTCTTTCTTTTTCTGCCCGTCTCTCTCCCTCTCTCTCCCTCGCTCTTTCTCGTTTCCATTCGCTTTTATTTTCTGCTGGTGCTGCTGAATGAAAATCCACATTTCTAGGTTTTGTGATAAACTGTAGCCAGAAACAGTGTGATCACATTGTACCCCATTTGGTTTTTCCTCAGAGGTACAATAACTGGCCTTTTTTCAAACCACACACACACACACACACACACACACACAGACTCACTCACTATATATATATATATATATATATATATATATATATATATATATATATATATATATATATATATATATATATATATATATATATATATACAGTACAGACCAAAAGTTTTTATATATATATATATATATATATATATATATATATATATATATATATATATATATATATATATATATATATATATATATATATATATATATATATATATATACTAGCTAAAAGTACCCGTGCCTCGCTACGGAAGGCAGAACGCTAAGCAATATGGCAATAAGCAGTAAGCACTGAGCAGGACTGGATGATCAGAGATCAGAATGTAACGTCAACAAATAACGTACTATCCCTTTGTAGTACAGATACAGGGCAAACGACTTCGAAAATTATTTTTATCATGCATCTAACATCTAATAAGAAACAATGTAGTAAGTTTCATGAGGATCCGTAATGTTATTGCGAAGAATTTACAATGCGTGAGAAATCGCGTTTTTCGCGAGTTAGCCGCGATCCAGGGCGAATTTTTCAAAACCCTTTCTTAGTGAGCACCTAAGACCCAAGAGGAAGGTATGTTCCAAATTTCATATTTCTTATATATATATAAAAAAATCATCTATGTAATCACTAGCCTTGTGAGGAAACAATTTTTTAATAAAAATATTTTTCTTTTTCTTGTTCTATGTTTCTTTAGGAAACAATTTATTTATTTATTTATTTATTTATTTATTTATTTATTTATTATATAATTTAAAAAAAAGCTCTGTTTATGTTGTTTTGTAATGTTTTCCTTGTGGGGACATTTTAAGATCACATAGTACAAAACCTTTTGGTAATATTTGGTCCCTGTGAAGATGCCCCCACACACTAACAGTGTGAAGAGAGTGTGAGGAAAAATTGGGCTTACACTCACTACAGTTACTCAGTAAAATGCACTAAGGGCCACACTTACGTACGGCCTCCTGTGTGCAAACAAACAAGGAACATAAGTAAAGACTGAGCTCAGAAACAAACAAGAAAATCGAGTGGATAGCAGAGAAGACAAATAACTGCAGAAAATAACTACAAGAACATAATTGACGTAATTCCTTTGGAAAAATAACACCAACCTTATAATTTGACTGTTTTGTGAGCTTTGTCATGTCCATGAAAACTGCTCCTTTATACCCCATGAATTAAAAAACGATTTGACAGCTGTATGACGTGCAGTTTCTTATCAACTCCATCAGTGTGCCATCTGTATGACTTGTCCCTACCTCCGCATTTCTCATGTGAATCTTCAGTACCAATTAGGTGTTAATGAGTAGCATTGGCATGTATGACATTGCTAGTGTACTCTAATTGAGAGATACTTTTGACTCACTGAGAGCACAGCTTTCACCCAGTAGCTGCTTATGCAAGAAGTATACATAAGTACACAAAGTTTTACATATGTAAAACATATTCCAGAAAATGAAAGATGCTTTAAAAAATAATAAGATGAAAAGTTTGTTCATTTCACAACAGAAAACTGGATCAAATAAATGCAATGGCTTGGATAACTGAAACTGCATGCTACATAGATTCAGTAAAACTCATTATTAAAAAAGGAAGAATTTGGCACACCTGTGAGGTCTGGAAACCATTTACCAAAATGTCAGTTACCCAATACAAACTACTTACACCATCTCTGATTCCTATTCTTTTTTTCTATTGGTGCTGGAGTAATTGTTGATTAATTAGGCAAATTAGAATTTAGTTCTGTTGACTAATATTCATTTTTATTTAAGCATTTAAAATTATAACATTGTCCACTCCAATTGCAGTTTACAGAATGTGGATTGTAGATCATTTGACAGCTGGTGTTTATATTGTTCACAAGTGTAATTCACTTATGCCTTTTTTACCTTGGCACAAATTTTGACATTTGGTTTATTTGTTATGGCTCAATTTCTTTATTATATGTGTTATGAAGCCTTTAATTCAATGTACATGATATGGCCTCTTTACTGTTTTTGTTATGAATATATATACCAACCAGGCATAACATTATAACATTATGACTGGTGATTAAATAACACTGATTATCTCTTCATCATGGCACCTTTTAGTGGGTGGGATATATTAGGCAGTAAGTGAACATTTTGCTTTCAAAGTTAATGTGTTAGAAGCAGGAAAAATGGGCAAGCAAAAGGATTTGTGCGAGTTTGACAAGGGACAAATTGTGATGGCTAGATGAATGGGTCAGAGCATCTCCAAAACTGCAGCTCTTTTGTGGTGTTCCTGGGCTGTAGTATTTAGTATCTATGAAAAGTAATCCAAGAAAGGTTACATATGTAACCCTGGTTCCCTGGTTCCGCATCGCCCACGCTCTGAATCATGTGTGTAATCCGTCCAATTGAAAACACGGAGTCACCGACCAGGAAGCTATAAAAAGCACATGAGAGATGCGGGAAGTGTGGCATGGAGACCCAGCATCTTGTTCTCTTAGGGAACCAGGGTTACATGCATAACTTGGAGACGTTCGCTTTCAGGAAATTATGTTCCGTCAACAACTCTTTGGGAATAAGTGTCCAATACTGCCAGGCTGACCAATCCCTGGCACGGTGGACCAGCCCTCAGCGTTAGAGATGTCATGGAGTGAGACTCCAGAGGACCAAGCCTTAGAGGCTGCCACACATTGGGTCGAGTGTGCTCCTACACCAAAAGAATTGGGCGACCAAAGGACTCGTAAGAGGATGCAATTGCATCGCTAATCCACTTGCTTAGAGTCTGTTTGTTAGCAGGAAGGCCTCTTTTTAGACGGCCATAGCAGATGAACAACTGATCTGACTTCCTCCACGGACTTGTCCAGTAGACGTAAGTGCCCCCACACACAGAATGATAGGTTGTGGGATGGCCGAGGGCCATACCTGGATTGAACTCCAGAAAAGAGGGGGCAACTGAGAGGGCCTGTAAATCCCCGACTCTCTGGGGAGGCCAGGAGGTACACAGTCTTGACTTTAAGGAGCCTACGAGATGCCTCAGACAATGGCTCAAAGAGGGGCTTGGATAGAGCCTTTAACACGATGGCCAATTCCCATGCTGGCACTTTAGGTCGCACCAGGGGCCTCAGCCTCCAGGTGCCACAGAGAAAACCAGTGCAAAATACGCCAAAATGGCAGACACATAGCCCTTGAGGGTGGATGGAGCGAACCCTTTGGTGAACTGTTCCTAAGGGAATTCCAGCACAGAACTAACCAGTTACTGGATCCAATTGATGCAGATCGCACCATATGCTGAACAGATGCTATCTCGTGGCATATGACCTCTGGATTGGAGAATGGTCTCTACCACCTCGGTGGTGACCCTGGAATCTCAGAGCTGTGCCCCCTTCAGGGGCCACAGCCTCCACAACTCTGAGTGGGGATGAACTATTGTTCTATAGAACCCCTGTCTGAGCGAAGAAATCCGACATGAAAGGAAACTCCAAGGAAGGGTGCTCATAAAGGGCCACCAGGTCCACAAACCATGGTCTGCCAGGCCACTGCGGGGCCACCAGGAGGAGATGGACTTTATCCTGGCAAACTCTCTCCAAAACTTTCGGAAGCAGCGTGACGGGGGCCATGCCTGAGCCAAGGCACAGGGTCCCTAGTAGTCAGTAGCTAGTGTCAGGAGGTGCTGGATTGATCTTGGGGCTGTGCCCGCTTTCTATTAGACTAATCACAAACTTGATTCAGAGCGCGGACCATTCCCAAAGCGTTGTTGTTGCAGCTCGAGTTCCTGAAGGTGAACTTTATTTACAGTCACATTTAAAATTCGAACACTGTCCACCAAATCACTCCAATTCCAGCTGCAGTTTACAGTATGTGCATTGTGGATCATTTGACAGCTGGTGTTTATATTGTTAACAAGTGTAATCCACTTATGCCCATTCCGCTATGGCACACATCCAATAATGTGATCAAAGCATGCAATTATTAGTTGTTGGGTTTTTTTGCAGCCTGATGGTTTTTACTTTTGCTCCCCTAACATAATCTCAGCAGGCAAAACATCTACAGTAGGCACGCTTGGCAACTGTTCTGTGTATACTTTGCTTAAAGAAAACATAAATATAAAGTATTTTATCAGACACTTTAAAATAGTTTATTGGGAGGAAAAAATCATTTGGTTTTTATTGCTTCCACTCAATGGAAAATACAAGCTCAGGATCAAACTTGTAATCGTAGTGCTAAACACTGGTGTACCTCTGTATCATGTTGATTATTTATATATTTACTTCTTAATAAGTGCACCTTGTTTAGTCCTAATATATTTTAATTGAACATGCTGTTTTCGTTTTGTCCAAAAAATCACAGGGCTGAGTTTATATACTTGTATTTCTGGCTATTTACATCAGATGGAATAAATTCAATAGGAATCAATGTGCTAGCCTTTTCAATCTCTGTCCGTGCTGAGCCATGATGCAAAGCCCTGCTCATGGGGGTGGTCATTGTTAAACCAATATTTGAGTCATTTTGCCATCTCTATTGCAATACGCAGCAACAATTGCCTGATATTCTGATGCTATTAGCCGAAAGCCACCTTTTCATCAGGCTGTGCTTGAACTTTTAGTGGGAAGAGGAAATTGTTCTCAAATGTCACATTGCGTCTCAGCTCTGAGTCTGTGGCGAGTATGAATCAGAGTTCGAATACAGGGCCTTGGCGCTATTCTGGAGTCCCAGACGACAGGCTGACGCGTTCTACTTCAGCCTCAGATATATTTTGTCTAGCCGCGCTGCTGGGCTCTGATCGCCCTGTCAATCTGAGCAGAGTCACTGCACTGTCATTCCACCCGTGAAGGCGTTGAACCAAAGGCATGACGGCACACTGACTCGCATTGACAGAGTGATGAGAGAGCTCGGAGCAGTTAGAGGAATGATGGGACAGGCCCAGTCAGTATGTCGAGTGGCGTGAGGAGAATCTCAGAGGGCTTCCGTGCTAGCCCACTGATCCAAAGATTGCTGACACATGGCATGTGGCGAGTCGGATTGACAGAATGATCTGTGCATCGATATGGATTAAATGAAAATGAATTCAGAAGGTAATCATTAAAGACTGGAGCTCAGCGGGTAGTTTTGCTGTCTCACAGCTCAAGAGTCCAGAATTTACATAATCTAACTGTTCTAAACCTAACCCTAGATTATTTTCGGATTGGTTTCATCCTTCCTTATAAAAGCATTGTGGCTTGTCTACTGCCCATAGGACATCTCTCGATGAAGCATTTCAGAACAATCCAGGCAACGATTCTATTAAGTCTTTAAATTCACAGCAACCTTAAAGACAAAAACAACCACAGTTTTTTTTTCAAAGCCCTGACCAATACATTTTAAACTCTTAAAACCTGCATTTCTTCTGGGTGGAGTTCTCCAAACTCCACACGGACAGCCTGAGGAGACAACACATACTTGAAGGTGGTACCATCTAGAAACCATAAAGATGGCTTTGGGCAGCAATTGAAAGTAAAAACAGTTTTTCACTCAAATCCATAATTGAACTGATTAACCATATAGAACACAGTTATAGAAGGGCAAAAGGTTTTATCACACTATCGGGTGTCATCCACATGAGAATGAGTTCCCTTTTGATTCTGATTTTCTCATGGTTTCTTTTTGACATCATTTTAGGAAGGTTTTCTTTACCACCATTACATATTGCTTTCATGATATAGATAAATAAATAGGGATAGAATTTAATTAAAAATTGTTTATTCTGAATCTAGGTATTTTTGTAGAGCTGCTTTGTGACAACATGGTCATCATGGGCATCATTGGCATCAGAAGGTCCAGGGTTCTTGGGCTTCAATCCTGAGGCCTCATTTTTACTTCGTAGATCCCCTCTTTCTGTCTCTCTCATTCTGTCCCATTGATGGACAGAAGTATAAATCTGTAGCCTGCATGTACAAAAAAAGCAACAATGATATGAAAAGACATTTTAGGTCTGGGTGTTTTTTTGTTGTTGTTAATCGATTCAATCTTCTTTTTTTTTTTTATCTCTGAACACCTGAGTAGCATCTTCACCACCCTTAGTGGCAAAGCTTAACATTAAATGCACTTTAGGATGCCAATTAGGAAGTAAATGAAGCACACTGAAAGTAAGAAAGTAAAACTTTACAAATGTTCCTTCATTACCACCAGGAGCAGTCAATAAAAAAAAACAATTAAAACTTGGCTATATTATGAGCTTCTACTGTATATGAGAGCAGAATTTTGTACAGCCATTTAGACAAAGAATACATGTTTATACCAAAATAGCAAGAATGACTTAACAGATGTTCCTTCGTCATTACCAGGAGCAGAGATAGATTGCACACAGCAACAATATATGGACAATTGTATTGAGACACGTGACTTTCCAGCTATACAAGGTTCTCCCTTACAATTTTTAAGGCACAAAATTGTATTTGATGTCCTTGAATAAGTGTTAGCACATTTTCCCCTTACTTGATCTATGAGATTACCCTTTGATGGACAGAAGTAGAAATCTGTAGATAATATAAATGATACAATTGATAATAAATTATTTTAGGTGGGTTTTTTTTCAGATAAAAAAGATTAAATTTTAACTGATTTAATATTTTTCCCTCACTAGCTTCAAGACCCTCAGCGGCAAAAATGAATTGCACCTTAAATGCACTTGTTCAGAGATATAGATAAGGAAGTAAATGACGCACACTGAAAATCCTCGGTATATAATGGGCTTGCTCTTAACAACGCTTTGTGCTACACAACTGCTACACAAGCAAACGTTCAAACTCGGAAGGTATTGAAAAAACGAGGCTCACTGTTAGACCCCTGAGCGAAACAAAGCAAGTCAATCTCCACAGTAGGAGGCAGCATGGCATTCAGTCAGATGATATTGACAGAATTAGAGCCAAAAATAACGAGCACTCATGAATAAATTAACTTGGTATAATTCATTATGTGATATTATACCACAGCGCCATCGAATTCTCAATTCTAAAATCCAGAAAGTGTTTGTTCTACAACAGAAGCACTGATGGTAGTCCCAGCTGCAAGGCTTAGATTAGTGCTTGTTTAGTTTTATAGGGTTAAGTTTTCTGGGAGGAGACATTTACTTAGCATCATTTGGAAGGAGTCTCAAATGCCAAGGCATTGCAACAGTCAGGGGTAAAGTTCTGGCTTTAGTTTTATACCATGGGAGGGGTAGAATTTTATTAAATAATGTAATGTAAAATGTTTTAAGGTATCGAATGAGGATCATTTATACTTACTATCTATCTATCTATCTATCTATCTATCTATCTATCTATCTATCTATCTATCTATCTATCTATCTATCTATCTATCTATCTATCTATCTATCTATCTATCTATCTATCTATCTATCTATCTACAGTATTAATTAATATATTATATAGAGCACACGCTAAAGTGTTATCTTCTGTACCTTTAGTAGCAATCAAACAGTTCAAAATATTTAGAATATGAATATCTTCTGTAGTGTGCAATATGAATATCTTGAGTGTACAATTTCCACTGCAGATCTATTATACCAAATAAAATATAATTTACAGCAAGAATCTTAACGCGTAAGACTTCACAGATGTTCCTTTATTATCACCCAGAGCAGTCAAACAACATCTTATTTGCTACATTCTGATATAAGTGCTAAAATGTGGACATCCATACACAGGTAAAGACAAAGAAATGCAATTTATAATGTAAAAAAAGTTTGAAGTTTGAAACTTTGCAGATGTTCCTTGATTATCGCAGGGAGCAGTCAAACAAACACTTGGCTGAATTATGAGCATCTACTGTAAATGAGTGCAAACTTTTGGACAGCCATTAAAACAAAGAAAAAGGAATTTATCCCAAAATAGCAAGAACAACTTCACAAATGTTTATTCATCATTGCCAGAAGCAGTGAAGCAATGCACACACCATCGATATAAGGGCAAATGTATTGGGACACCTGACTTTTCCAGCAATTTGAGGTTTTCACCAAACTGTAACCACAAAGATTTAGAGGCACGCAATTGCATCAGATGTCTTTGGATGTGTGGTAGAAATATATTTCCCTTCACATTAACTAAAAGATACAGACTTGTTCCAGATTGATAATGCCCCTGTGCACAGAACCAACTCCATGAAGATGTTGGTTACATGGGTTGAAGTGGAAGATCTTGAGTGGCCTGCTATTGAGCTCAGACCTCTATAACCTCTATTAAACAACTTTGTGATGAACTGGAACACTGACTGCACCCCAGACCTCCTAACAACATCAGTATCTGACTTTACTAATGGTCTTGTGGCTGAATGAGCACAAATCTCCACAACCACCCTCCACAATCTAGTGGAATTAGGAGAGCAGAGGTTATTATAACACAGAACTAAATGTGGAATTAGATGTAAAAAAAAAAAAAAGGTCATCTTGGTACCTTATGGTCAAGTGTTTGCAAAAAAAATATAGTGTATATTATGAGTATCTGATGTACATGAGTGTAGAAATCTGGACAACCATTAAGGCAAAGAAAAACAATTTATAACAATTTTGTGTGTGTTGGGTCTCAAATCAACTCCCAGCAGCCTTTCTGGTCTACAAACATTGCTGCCGTGGAAAATACCCAATTCAAACCCACACTTCTGTGCTATTAGCTTTATATGAGGTACCTGTTTCCAATAACAGACACACACACACACACACACACACACACACACACACACACACACACACACACACACACACACACACACACACATATATATATAAATTATGGCTTTTTAAAGGACTCTCATGACTTAACTCTGCTACCTCCAGCTCCGGCTTTTAGTTAATACCATGTTTCTAATCCATACAACATCGCAGGTCTCACCAAAGTCCTATAAACTTTCCCTTTTACTCTTACAGATACCTTTCTATTACAAATCACTCCTGCCACTGTTCTCCACCCACTCCACCCTGCCTGCACTCTTTTCTTCACTTCTCTAACACACTCTCCATTACTTTGCACTGTTGACCCCAGGTACCTAAACCCCTCCACCTTCTCCATCTCTTCTCCCTGCAACAACACCACTCCACTGCCCTCCCTCTCATTCACACATATGTACTCTGTCTTACTCCTACTGACTTTTATTCCCCTTCCCCTTTCACCTCCAGCTCTCCAGGCTCTTCTCAACCTGCTCCCTGCTCTCACCAAAAATCACAATATCCCCCACAAACATCATAGTCCATGGAGACTCCTGTCTGACCTCGTTCGTCAACCTGTCTATCATCGCTGCAAACGTGAAAGGGCTCAGAGCCAATTCTTGATGCAGTCCAACCTCCACCGTGATCCAGTCTGTCTTTCCTACTGCACACTTCACTGCTGTCACACTGTCCTAGACACTGATGACATAGTACCAAAATTTTACCTACCAACCCAAACTTTCACTCTCCTCCACCTCTTCCTTTCCCTGCTGTCTCTGTCGACATGTTCAACCTTTGTTCGGCCAACAGTATCTAAATTTCCACCGTTACCCTGTTGGCTAACAATACCTGTGGCGGTCGTTGGTAACCCGGGCCTCGATCGATCCAGTATTATATTCTAAATCATGATCAGATCAAAACCCTCCCTATTTATCCAGACTTGGGACTGGCACTAAGAGTGCACTGGCTTTTGCAACCCTAATGACTGAGTTGTGCAATATTAATGCAAAATGTTTATAGCTTAATGCAGAATTATACATAAATTATAACACAGTTTAAAAAGTCATTCTTAATCAGTATCTGGAAATTATTTTGTTTTAAATTACTTTGAATTGTTCCAGGTATCTCATTAAAAAATAACTGCTTGAACTAAAAACAAAATTTTCCGTTTTTTTTATAAGAGAATGGTTAAATCATGTCTAAGTCGTTGAAAGGGGCTTCTCAGGTGGTTGGACAAAGAACTGGGGTAGCAAATCCTCCCTGGAAATATGATGCAATAAAAATGAATGAAATGCATTCTAGTGTGCTCTTAGCTCTGTGTTACTGATTAAGATTAACGAGTGTTTTGGTACGTATAAAAGAAAGCCTCATTTATTCATCCTCCTCTATCAAATTTCTCTATTTATGTCCTTTTAATATTTAAACATTTATGTCGCCCACAAAAACAAAAGAGCTTGAATCACGGTAAAGTTATCAATCAATACACAAATTACACCTATACAGTAAATGTAGTTTTGAATAGAATAGTGCAATTGTGGTGTGTTTTGGCCACATTGTTTAAAATGAACTACGAATATTCCCCTCGCAGAGATTAGAGAGATCGATGCTAAGAAACCGTTCACAAATGATGTTTTGAAAAAAAATAACATTTTTAGATATGCACAGTGATTCAACATTTAATTAACAAAGTTCCATCAGTGTAGCAAAAAAAAAAATCAAAAGACAAAAATATGCTAATAAAGGCTTAGATATGCCACTGCAGAGGCTTGCCTTTTATTCGTCGCCAGATTACACAGGCGGGTGACGGCCATCCATCTCTAGCCTCTGATTTATGCAAATATTACAGAAGTAACACAGAAAGTAGCAGAGGAATGATGAGAAGAATTAATCAATATCCATCACCATGATAAGCTACCGTGAAATAAAAAAAAATAATAGTAAAAATAATTTCATTTTAATGTGCCTTCATGCCATTCAGAGCCTCTGAAAAGCTGGAAAGCAATAAGACTGCTCACTGACTGAGTCTACACAAACAAATCTTCTACTGAAGGCTTGTTGGTGATGTGGCATATTACAAATATTTCTTTTCTCCTGCTTTAACTTCAGATCATCCAATCAGATTGTTTTATTATGAAGAGAACAGCACTAGGCTTCAGAAAATTAAAGAGCACGGTGATTAAATGCAAAAGCGGCTTGTGATCGTAGATTTTGGTGTTGCAGGACAACATTAATTAGATAGCATCGGACAAAATTAGGTCTGGATAGCTATGTAATAGTATGATTCATAAGCTATGATGGGTTGCCAGGTTTGGGCTGAATATTTTAATAATTTACCCATGGCTGAATGTTGTAACAATACACTCTCATTAATGTAGTTACTAATGCATTAGATTACTGGTAACACAATACTCAAAATCTGTCTGTCTGTCTGTCTGTCTGTCTGTCTGTCTGTCTGTCTGTCTGTCTGTCTGTCTGTCTGTCTGTCTGTCTGTCTGTCTGTCTATCTATCTATCTATCTATCTATCTATCTATCTATCTATCTATCTATCTATCTATCTATCTATCTATCTATCTATCTATCTATCTACCTACCTACCTACCTACCTACCTACCTACCTACCTACATACCTACACCAATCAGGCATAACATTCTGACATTATAACATTATGAGCGGTGAAGTGAATAACACTGATGATCTGGTCATCATGGCACCTGTTAGTGGGTTTTAAACAGTATGTCAGGCAGCAAGTGAACATTTTGTCCTCAAAATTGTATCAGAAGCAAGACACAAAGCAAGCTTTATGAAGTCATTGTGTATTAAAGTTTTAGTGTTCTGCACAGAGCCTTGGCCTTCACATGACTGAACACCTTTGGCATAAACTAGAACACTGACTCCAGACAGGAGAATTCCTGACCTTACTAATGCTTTGTAACTGAACAGGACAAACTTCCACAGCCATAATACAAAATGTAGTGGAAAGCCTTCCCAGACGAGAAAATTAAAGGATTTTTTAACAGCAAAAAAATTGAAAGAACAAATCTTGAATATGGTGTTTACCAAGCACATATGGACCAGTGCACAAATACTCTAATAGTGTAGAAACCCTTTTTAAATCAAATCAATTAAAATCTAATTTCAAATCAAATTTTATTTGTCACATACACATACATACAGAGTACGACATGCAGTAAAATGCTTTATACGACTGTCCGGCATGAGGGAATAGGATGGGGAGAAAAATAAAACTAAGAAAAAGAAGGCAGATAATGTACTCTAATGTATAATTCACTAATGTACTCAATCATGTACACCCATACACATGCTTTAAAAGAGACTTTTGTGCATTCTAAAAATATCCAAATTTCCTTCTTGACATTACCAAGCAACAATTTAATGCAAAGTTCTATTGTACCTGAACGGATTCTACCCATGTTTTTGTACTTGGCTGCCCTGTTGCAGTCCATTTGTTCATCCCCTGGAGATTGGGCCTGACATAAGGAGTGTATTAATTACTATATTACTACTTATTGTATACAAGAGAAAAACTCAGAAAATGTGTAATGGTTGCTCCATTCCTAATGACCTTATCGCTGGTTGACTAGGTTTCATTTAATCAGAGTAAACATCTGAACAACCGATCAATCACTTTGTATGGCTCAAAATAAGTAACTAGAGTTTTACTTTATTTTAATTGGTTTACTTCTGGTGTGAGTGGAACGGTAATGCGTAGGCATATTGAGTGCTCCTGCATACGCACACACATAAAATCATTTAACATTTATTAAATTTAAGAAAAGCTACCTTTTAGAAATTATTTCTTCAGTCAAAACACCACTATCTCTGAACATAAAGAAATCAAATCAAATCAAATTTTTCAAGAAGTATTTCAATACCGTGCTTTAATTATTTTTTTATGATTATTTACAGACTGAGATGGCAAAAGTACACACATCCTTCACTCAAGTAGAAGTGCAGATACTCGTGTTTAAAAAGACTCTGGTACAAGTTAAAGTTCTGACTATTTCACTGAAGTTAAAGTAAAGAAGTTTGGGCTCTGGTATGTACTTAAGTAAAACGTAGCCATTACTACTACCTGTTTTAGTGTCACGCCGGTAACTGGACCTCACTTCATATGAATACAAAATAATTTCTAATTTTGTTACCTAATGAATGTATCCAGGTTATAAATCCACCATATAGAACAAAAGCAGAGAAAAGATGATGATGATCAGGTGATCAGGAATGTCTCTGTTCTCACTCATTGTTTACATCAGTGTCTCCCTCTGTCTCATCCATGTTAACGCCATACTTCTTGTTTCCTTCTGCTTTGCTTATTTTTATATTCGTAAACTAGCCTACATCAGTGGTGTGTGAAAGCCAGGAAATGATACACCAGTGGTAGATTGAAAAAGCTGCTCAATGACAAGAAATAGGTTGATGGGCTGAAAACGGCGCAATGAAAAGAAAAAATATTGATCATGAAACCAAATGGATTAAAACTAAAGTAACAACCCTTTTTTAAAATGTAAGAAGTAGAAAGTACAAATATTTGTTTAAAAAAATGCAATGAGTGAAAGAAAAAAGTTGTCCGAAAAATAAATAGTAAAGTTAAATACTGCAGTAAAGCACTTAATCACAGTAACGGGGTATTTGTACTTCACTACTGCCTAGGAAATCTGTCTAAAATCTGAAATTTGCTGATGCAGCATCTTGTGAAATATTCCAAATAGTCCACATGATGTGTGTACTGGAAACTACTGCATGATGTTCATAATGGATAACAAATGAGAAATAATATTTCAAGCATAGAATATTTTAAAGATTCACACATTAAATTGAAGTGCATATACTGGATTACTTTTCATGTTCCAATATTATTAATTTAGCAGACACCCTTATCCAGAGCAACTTTTATTTATCTCATTCATAAAACTGAGCAGCTATGAGGTTAAGGGCCTTGCTCAGGGGCCCAAAAGTAGCCTCTTGGTGTGGCTGGGATTTGAACAATTTTCAGACCCAATGTCCAATGCCTTAACCACTAAGCTTAGAAGTATCAGTATCAGTGGTCACTCACTGCCTAAGTGTTTGGGTTAGAGATCAGTAGGTTGATCAGAAGGTTCAAGACTCACCACTGCCAAGCTGGTATCATTTATACCTTTGGACCAGGACCTTAACCGTCTCTGCTTTACAGTTGCTGTATCATGGCTGACCCTATGCTCTGACCTCACTTTTCAGACAAACTGAGATTTGCAAAGAAAAGCAATTTATTATTATGTACATTTAATCTCTTTCATTCTTTTTATTTGTGTTCAAATACAGATATTTTGCTTTATTTATTTTTTTTCAAGAAGCGTAAATAGGTTTTAATGGTTAAAATGTTATTTCACTGAGACACGCACTCTTTTGTATTTGAAGGACACTAAATGTATTTAAAATGTCTCAATCTTTCCTGTGCATTTATATTTGTCAACGCAACATCAGTTGAACACAAAAAGCAGACCGACTGTGGAATTTCTGCTTAACCGTGATTCCTGTGATTCAGTGCAGGCTATGAATTTGTGAAGTTCTTTACGGCTCCTGCTTTGTACGGCAAAAGTAAAACAGCATATCGAGGATCTTACAGGAATGTAGCGGTTTAGAGAGGAAGGTGTTAGTGTGAAGACTATGTACTAATGCAACAGGGATGCGTGAAGAAATACAAAAGCTAGGTTGTATTTGTTATATATTTTTTTATATTCTATACTTTTTATTTAGAAAAGAACAGTTACATACACTGCCATTGTAAAAAAAACATCATTTATGGTTTCGAGCCTGTCTGCAAGTAATGCACTGGACCGGCATGATGGAAGACAATTTTATATGAACAAAATAACAGTAACAGACTTCTCATAAAGCAGTTTATGATTTAGGATCGGGTGCATTCTTATGAGTAAAAAAAAAAAAAAGTGCACTGAAGCTTCTGTGATTACTAGTAAAGGGTTCTATAACGCCATGTTCAAACTGAACTGTGAAAAAGGAAGGTTTTCGAAAAACAATAAAGCATTTAGACATGTGAGGCCGTCATGTGACCAATTCGGCACATATGGTGGACACTGGACATTGCTGCAACGCTTAAAAGAGCTGGAAAGTAAATAAACGCCTGTCGGAAATGACGGAGATCGAAGTGTCTTCCATTTTACTCATGCACAGTACACTGATGTTAGCATTTTCAGTGTTTTCCAGTGTGGATGAGCAACTTTTGGGAAACGAGTGAAAAAACAAATCTGGACTTGGAACGTTTATAGATGATAACACCGTTTTTTTTTCTGGTATCTGGATTAGTGTAGATCTAGCCTAAAAGGTTTCTATTTGAGATCGACCCCTTAAGTAGTTATACACAGAAAATTTAGTAGTTCCTCCTTCAGAGAGAAGAATCTGAAGAACCTTTAAGTATATCAGATGTTACTATATTTTTTATTAAGGAATATTTACCATGCTTATTCCAAGGGGACGCAAACTTTTGCACTTAGCTGGCTTTTTTACATCCCATAATTCACTGGAAGTCTAAGATATTACAGGTTGTTCTGCATGTTAAAGAAATTGGATTTGCACAACATTTTTAAACTAGATTTAGTAAAAAAATAAATAAAACAACAAGCTTTCAATTAAGCAGTCTTTCTTTTTTTTATATATGTTGGAATCATTATGATGTTCCAAATGCTGGAATGATTTATTTGGTTGAGGTACATGTGCAATAGAAAGATATTAGTTAATGAGTGGAATCATACATCATATTATATAGATGCATTATGTGACATACAGTATATGTAAAAAAGTTTGTGGACATACAGTACAGATCAAAAGTTTGGACACACCTTCTCATTCAAAGAGTTCTCTTAATTGTTATGACTATGAAAATTGTAGATTCACACTGAAGGCATCAAAACTATGAATTGACACATGTGGAATTATATACATAACAAAAAAGTGTGAAACAACTGAAAATATGTCATATTGTAGGTTCTTCAAAGTAGCCACCTTTTGCTTAGATTACTGCTTTGCACACTCTTGGCATTCTCTTGATGCCTACTTTGAAGAACCTACAATATGACATATTTTCACTTCACTTTTTTGTCATGTATATAATTCCACATGTGTTAATTCATAGTTTTGATGCCTTCAGTGTGACTCTACAATTTTTATAGTCATGAAAATAAAGAAAACTCTTTGAATGAGAAGGTGTGTCCAAACTTTTGATCTGTACTGTATATCTAAGATTTGTATGCTAATTTGAATATCTCTTTTCACATTTAATCCCTATTTGCTGTTCCACTCCACTCCACTCTTCTAGTAAGATGTTCCAGTAGATTTTGATGTGTGGTTGTGGAGATTTGTGCTCACAAATGACTAAAATCAGGTAATGATGTAGGGTGGGGCATTCCAATTTAAAAAAGTCTATAGAATATATACTTTATAGAATATAAGTTTATAAAAATAATATAATGCATATCTTCATAGATCTGACTTTGTGCACAGGGGTATTGTGACGCTGGAACAGGTTTGGGTCTCCTAGTTCAAGTGAACTCAGAACATAATGCTACCACATTCAAAGACATACTATATCACAGGTTAACACGTTAGAGAAGAGCCGCATTTCGATGGAAAAGTTGGTTGTCCCAAAATATATAGTGTACTTATATGAGCAAAAGTTTGTGGACACCAATTTCACACTCATTTGTGGTTCTTCCTCAAAATGTTTCACACAATTGTCTAGAATGTGTTTGTGCAAAATTATAATTTCTCTTTCCTGGAACTCACTAAACTTGTTAAAGATTAAACGGGCAAATTAGTAAAAGTACTTGAGTTTTCTGCACTGAGCCCTGACCCCACTGAACACCTTCGGGATGAAATAGACCATGAACTGCACCCTAGACCTCCTCACCCACTTCTATTAGATACTATCTATTGCACTATCTGCAATTAAATATTCAGTAAGCACATATCATTCTGATGGACAGGGGCACAAACTTCTAGTCTCTATAGCGTAAAAATATCTTGCCATAAAGCTCATAAAATAAACTTTTCAGCTTTAGTGCTGAAACATAAGTAAAACAGTCAGGTCTGTACAAGATCTGCAATTTTCCCATCCACATCCAAGAACAAATTGACTTGCAAATACATGTGAGAGTATTATGCAGAACTCTGTATGCTGAGTTATTACATTCTACAAATCTACAATGTACAGCACAAACACAGTGTCCTGAGGGAGGTAAACTGCACAGACATCTTTTTTTTTTTTTAATTCATCAAAGTGAAGAGGGCATTTTGTGCAGTAAATAGGAGATGCAAGGTACTAAATTATACTATCATATCAAATAAGCAGTTGTAGGCATAATCCACTGGAATTTACATGCAATGTATTTCATAAAATGGCCTTATGGAAGTACAATAGCAAAACAAATGGAAAAGGAAAATGGAGAAGTCAAGATTCACTGAAGCTAAGTATATAATATCATCTATAACACTGTAATAAAATGGCACGATGATAAGACATAATAGCAATAATATAACACTGCAGTTTCATTCTGATATTCTACCCAGTAGGATGATTTGGTGGTTAATATTTGATATTTATAATTTTAAGTCAATTCCAATGCAATTCAAATCCAATAGTGGTCTTACTTTTGGAGAAAATAACTTAGAGTGGAGAATTTTTCATCAAAGGGATTACAGTGAGACTTTCTATCAAGGACATATTCATAAATCATTATGACTGTGCTTTAGAAGTGGTTAATGATTCCATGTAAGGATTTTATAACATGTCTCATAAGCTCATAATCTGCTTTTTGCCCAAGCAATGTTGAATTCTGATTATCCAGAAGTCGTAAATGAATTTAACTCTAAAGCATTTGTATGGCCTTCTCGAACAGCAGCAATTCTTCTTGATATTGAATTAACAAGCTGATGTCATAAAGCTATATCTATATTTTTCCATTCTCAAAGAATGATGGCTTTCAGTTCATAGATGCAGGATAAAGTATCGCATTTAGCATGTCTTTTTCGAACTTCCCACAAGTGTTCTATTGGGTTGAGATCTGGTGATATGCTTGACCACTTTTAGATCTATGTTTTAGATCATTATCATTTTTAAAAAAAATGCTTGGAGACCTTGGATATTCTCTTTTAGTATTTTCCAGTACGTCTGTGAATCATGATGATATCTATGGAATGCAATTTAATGCAATTGTTCAACACCTGCAGCACTCAACACCCCACACAAGAACATTGCTACCACTATGCTTTACTGTTGAGATCATACATGTTTCATTGTACTCTGCACCCTTGTGCCACTATACAGTTCTGAACCAATCAGAGTCAAAAACATTTGTCTTGGTCTCATCACCCTAGAGTAGTCTTCGGCTTTGTCAACATGAACTTCTGCAAATTTTAGATGGGCTATTTTGTGCATGGGCTTCAACAGTGGATTCCTACGTGGACGACTCCTCTGCGGTATATGTCGTATGGTGAAACACTCATCCCAGCTTGTCTTTCTAATGATTTCTCTTCACAGATCATTTTAATAAAAATTGATAGGGTGTTAACTTAAGTAGATGGCCTGGACATCTTGGTGAGCTTCCCACAAGTCCATCTTTTTTGAATTTTTGGATCACTTTTGTTTTGTCTTTGGTTCCCACTAATCTAATTTAAAAACAACAAACTGAATTTGCACATATATCTAATTGAATAGAAGTCTTAGGTAGAAAGTATTGATTTAAAAAAAGAGATGGATGTTTTTCTGGGAAATCTGTCAGGATGTATTAATTTTATATATTGGGAAAGCTACAGTTACTCCTTACTTCTAGCTATGTATGGTTCTTCCACAAACTGAAGATACACAAATTGTGCGGCACACAATTGCATAGGATGTTTGTGGATCCTGTAGCGTCAAAATGTTTCCTTCACTTGATCTAGAAGACCCAAACCTGTTTCAGCTTTGTGCAAAACCAGCTCCATGAAGGTATGCTTTACAAGGGGTGGAGTGGAAGATCTCGAGTGCCCTGCTAGTGAACTCTGACCTCAACCCTGTTGAACACCTTTTGGATGATTCGGAATGCTGACTGCACCCCAGGACTCCTCACTCTACATCATCTGACATTAGTAATGCCATTGTGGTGGAAGGAGCTACATCTTTACAGAGAAACCCAGATGTTTACAAAACAGTATAAAAAAGAAAGCAGTTCTCAGTGTCATCACTTTGTAAAAAGACTTTGCCATGGGAAAAGGTCTTCAGGACAAAAAGGTTCCTGGTCAACTGGACAAGCGTCTTTATCGTGAAAGAAGTTTAATGCAGCAATAAACTGGTAAAAAGTGTAATTTTTTTATTGTTTATTAAATCATTATTGTAAGTGATTACCTTTCTCGAACAGCTTCATCTAAATTGATTCTTTACAAAAGGACAGCTATAATGATTTCAAACGTAAGGATACAGAGGATGTGCTGCTATTTTCAAATACAGAATTTAATGACATTTTCAAAGATTTATCCCTTCTAGAAATTTCCAATAACTACAGATCTTCTCCAGTGGTATGCATAAATCATATACTATCTTACCTTTGTGTGTGTGTGTGTGTGTGTGTGTGTGTGTGTGCTCCAACACCTGCTGCTCTCTGTACAGATGATATAGTGTATGGTGTCAGCTGGTGGAATTACTGTAGTGGCATTTAGATTCAACACCTGCTGCAATTCAGGAGAATGATGTCTCGCATCAGCATACAAAGAAACACGTTTTCACTTTGTCACACAGGAAACTGAAAACCTTGATATTCCTGCTTGTACGCCTAACTACATACTTATATGTACATATAGGTATATACAGTGCATCCGGAAAGTATTCCTATCACTTCACTTTGTCCACATTTTGTTATGTTATAGCCTTATTCCAAAAAAGATTAAATTCATTATTTTCCTTTAAAGTCCTACAAACATTATTTCATAATGACAACATGACAGAAATGTGTTTAAAATCTTTGCAAATTTATAAAAATCATGTGTACATAAATATTTTTGTATAATAGCTTTCGATCAATACCTTGTTGAAGCACCTTTGGCACATCTTTAAATACTTTCCGGATGCACTGTAGGTATATACAGTAGGTAAGTATATATGTTAAATGTTATATATAAAGGTTTAATGGTACACAAAATTCACAGTTCGGTACGTAGCTCGGTTTTTAAGTCACGGTTTGGTTCAATTACGGTACGTTTAGGGGGAAATGTAAGACAAAATTGCTTATCATTTCTTATTAACACAATTTATTATTATTATTATTATTATTATTAAGATTTGTGATCAACATTTAAACCTTTTTTTTTTTTTTAATATTTAAAACAATTTTAAATAAAATGCTTGGTTAGATAAATATTATATTAAATAATATTTCATAAAAATAAATTAGAATGAATTAAATTGATGCAACAATATTTTATGGTATTGATTATTTAAATTGCCACTAATAACACTGATCAAATATAACAAAATTGGTTCACATTTGTTAGACCCTATTTTAGTAATGCATATGTGTATGTAATTGTGTGTGTGAATTGTATATTTAAATATTGACTGTTTTAAAGATATGATCTAATTAATTGTTCTTATTTTAACATACTTTAACAAATGTCTTCATCCTTCATTCAATTACTCCCTCGATATGTTTAATTGTCAGGATTTTCTTCTTTTTAAAGAATTCAGAGCTCTAGCATTAGCCGCTAGTCATTTCCTGGTTAGCGTGTAACGCTAGTAAGTAGCCAGAGTGAAACTACGTTAACTCTAGTTTCTTTTGTATATACCTGGCATGGTGTATGTTTTCAAATTAATTATAATGTAATTTATTTAATTCTATTATGATAATATAATGTAAATTATTAATTATGCTGTAGTAATTCTGGATCAACTGTTGCTAGTTGTAAGTGTGTATTCCATTTTCCCCTTAGTGTGAGAAGAGTGTAATAAAGTTAGGAAGAGTTTGGATGCCCTTGTTTATTGTTTTCTTTCCTATAAGTGTTTAGGCAAACCCTGCACGAACGCTCGGTCACAA
This sequence comes from Silurus aristotelis, assembly GCF_946808225.1. NCBI lineage: Eukaryota > Metazoa > Chordata > Actinopteri > Siluriformes > Siluridae > Silurus > Silurus aristotelis. Next base: position 6,300,315 of record NC_139583.1, read on the forward strand.
TAATGTCAAAAAATGCGCTCAAAGTGCGAGGTGGAGACTAAACAAACTTGCGGTCTGACACTTAATATGTTCCTGAGGGAACTCAGATTTTAACTATGTTCTGCACGTAAAAAGGATTGCATTTGGTCCAAACCGAATGCCCTGTAACGTAAAAATGCAGTACGAATACATTGACAGTTCATACATATATATGATGCAAAATATATATAATATCTCACAAAAGTAAATACTCCCTAAGTGATAACAGCTGTATGGCATGCAATCATAAAAAGCCACATGTCTTATTCATCATGTTCATGTTTTTTTTTTTTGCTTGACAGAACCATACAAATTTGTGTATCTTGAATTAGAGCAGTTAAAATGTGCTGCTTTGAGTACAATTCTCTCATACTGACCAATGGATGTTCAAAGTGGCGCCTCATGGCAAAGACACTTTAAGGATTTGAGAATTAGAATTGTTGCTCTCCACAAAAATGGCCAAGGTTATAAGCAGATCAATAACACTCTGAAACTGAGTAACAGTACAGTGGCCAGGGTCATACAAAAGTTTTCCAAGATGGGTTCCACTCGGCAAAGGTCGATCAAAGAAGTTGAGTCCTCGTGCTGTGTGTCAGGTGGAGAATCTGCTGTAAAAAAACAGATGCATGAGTTCTGCCAGCATTGCTTTAAAGGTTGCAGAAGCAGAAGGTCTACTTTTCAGTGCTTAGACCATACGCTGAACTCTGCAAGTAGGAAGCCTCTTCTGAAGCTCTCTCACAAGAAAGCCTGCAAATGGTTTACTGAAGACAAACTGTTTAAGAGCATGATTTACTGGAACCGTTTCCTGTGGTCTGATGAGACTAAGACTTGTTTGGCTCAGATGGTGTCCAGCATGTGTGGTGATACCCTGGTGAGGAGTATAAAGAAAATTGTGTCTTGCCTACAGTCTAGCATGGTGGTGGTGGCATTATGGTCTGGGGCTGCAGTGTTGCAGGTACTGGGGAGCTGCAGTTCATTGAGGCAAATATGAATTTCATCATGTAATGTGACATTCTGAAGCAGAACATGAACCCTTTTTTCAGACACTGGGCTGAACGGCAGTTTTCCAACATGATGATGACCCAAAACACACAGCCAAGATGACAACTGCCTTGCTGAGGAAGCTGAAGGTGATGGAGTGGCCAAGTATGACTTGTATGTCTACAGAAGACCTGAAGACCTGAGCACTATTGAACACCTGTGGCGCATCCTCAAGTGGAAGGTGGAGAAGTGCCATGTGTCTAACATCCAGCAGCTCCTTGATGTCATTATGGAAGAGTGCAAGAGGATCCCAGCAATACCCTGTGCAGCTCTTGTGAATTCCATACCCAGGAAGATCAAGACAGTGCTAGATAACGATGATGCTCACAAAAATTATTGACAATTTAGACACATGTATGTTTTATTATATATATATATATATATATATATATATATATATATATATATATATATATATATATATATATATATATATATATATATATATATATATATATATATATATATATATATACATACACACACACACATATATATATATACCAAAAGTTTGGACACACCTTCTCATTGAAAGAGTTTTCTTTATTTTCATGACTATGAAAATTGTAGAGTCACACTGAAGGCATCAAAACTATGAATTAACACATGTGGAATTATATACATAACAAAAAAGTGAACTGAAAATATGTCATATTGTAGGTTCTTCAAAGTAGGCATCAAGAGAATGCCAAGAGTGTGCAAAGCAGTAATCTAAGCAAAAGTTGGCTACTTTGAAGAACCTACAATATGACATATTTTCAGTTGTTTTACACTTTTTTGTTATGTATATAATTCCACATGTGTTAATTCATAGTTTTGATGCCTTCAGTGTGAATCTACAATTTTCATAGTCATAAAAATGAATAAATTAAAAAGAGCCAGTGGCAACAATGGCAAAGAAAACCTTTGTGAGATTATATGAGGAAAAAACCTTGAGAGGAACAGAACTCAAAAGGGAACTAATCCTCAATCTGGGAAATGGACACTGAATGTCCATTCATAATAGTTCCATTAGTGTTGAGGTTATTAACTGTTCACTGATGGTTTACTGATGTTTACTAACTTGAATGCAAACACTGATCATAGCCTCAGCTAATGTCTATCCTATTTTAAGTTGTATTGACATTCATAACACAACAAACCATAAAAAACAACCAAAAAAACCCATCTTGTAGGATTTCACAAAACACACATCAGGCAATGTAGCACTTTTTTGTTAGTTGGGTTCATTAGCATGTTTGCATGACAGATGATATTTCTAGAATAAGGACTATACAGGGAAGTACAAGCGTTGATCAAACCAAGCAAAGTAACGTCCAACACAAAATTAGGATTTAGCAGAACAAGTGGTCATGTCATGCAATGCGTCCCATTTGGCTACAGTGTACCAATGCTGTGAATCAGTAGATGGTGTACATGAGTTTGGGCTCTGATAAGAAACCTGGCTCATTACTAATCAGAGCAGCGGTGACTCATTTTCTGGTTACATGACCACACATTTGATTTGTAAAACCAGTCCCCACTGACATTTATCAACAGCGAGCAGGATGAACTTTCTAATTTATTTGCATCAGTCGCTTAAAAAACATAATATGTCATAGAAATGTGCTAGCTTAATCTGACATGTTTGTCATGCTACTTCAAGTTAAATACACAAATTAACAGAAACACATTCATTACAGATTACAACTGTGCAAGTGAGGATTAAGGGCATTGATTTAGGTCTTGCTGTTGTTGGAATTGGAACTCATGATCTAAAGCCTTAACCACAACACATCAGTCATGTAAAATTTGACTAAAATAATATGATCACCAATCTGAGTAATTGTTTGAGTGCTACAGCAATAACAAGTACTGGGATGTCAAGCTAAGAGGTTTGTACCTTAGAATTACTTCTTTCCCTGGTTTGTGTTCTGCATTGTGGGATTTTCTAGAGCATGAACAACCTAGTGCACTGAAAAGATTTTTGTGATTGAAACAGCCCTTAAAATAGCTGAGTTCCTGATTAGAGCCCTGACTAGGGAACTAGGAAACAGACAAAGGTGCACAAAAGGTTTTAAATATATTAAGAGAAAAATAAAGATAGACCTAAATAATGCTGACACAACACCAAAGCTCATCGATGAAATGCTGACTAATGGCATTGGAAGCCCAAAGAATGCTGTATCATATATACTGTATCTTATACAACTTTGAGGTCCTTAGACAGTATTAATGCACTTATTTATATAACTGTCTCTCTATAGTTTATTATCAACCGTGCTTCCTGCTGAAAAAAAAACAAAAAAAACAACAAAGTGAGACACTAATGATTTTGGAGTGGAAACCAGATGCAGTTTATTAAATGTCAACTTGTGTGACTGGGAATCTGAAAAGTGGTCATAATTCCATTTGTTTTGATGCATATTAATGGTTAAGAATGTTCAATTCAGGGAAAACTGGTTGAGATTTCGGGGAATTAGGAAGGAAAACTGTAACTATCATTAACATTTTCCTCATTTAGCAGTTGCCCATATTCAGAACTATGTACAAAAGTGCTTTGAGGCTCTATCAATGAATAAATGAACACTGGTAGATTACAAAGTTGAGCCCTTTTTTATATAAACAAACACAAAACAAACAAGAAAAAAAGTGCTAGTTAAAGTGTTTTAAGAAAAGGTCTTCATTCATTGCTTGATAGGTAGATCCGACATCTAGGGGACGTTAATTCCACCACCTCGGTGTCAGAGTGGAGAAGAGTCTTGATGTACATTTGGGGAAATAATTATTTGATCCCCTGCTGATTTTGTAAATCCCCCCTTACAAAGAAATAAACAGTCTAGAATTTTTATGGTATGTTCATTTAAACAGAAAGAGAAAGAAAAGAAATAAATCCAGAAAGAAATAAGAAATGTATATTATATATATAAGTTATTTTGTATTTAATTGAGTAAAATAAGTATTTGATCCTCTACCAACCAGCAAGACTTCTGACTCACATACACCTAAATTAGTCCTGTTCCTTTAAGAAAGAACTCTTAATACCAACTCATTATGTGTATAAAAGACACCCATCACAGAATCAACCTCTTCCAATCAAACCTCCACACCACTATGGGAAAAACCAAAAAGCTGGAATGCTGGAATGGGCTACAAGACTACCAGCATGAAGCTTGGTGAGAAAGAGACCACTGTTGGCATGATAATTAAAAAATGGAAGAAATTCAAGATAAATCAATTGCTCTTGCTCTGGAGCTTCATGCAAAATCTCACCTCATGGGATAAAGTTGATTTTGAGAAAGGCGGAAACAGAACAGAATTACACGGGAGGAGCTTTTTAATGATCTTAACGGATCTGGGACCACAGTCACCAAGAAAACCATTGGTAACACACCGAGGTCCTTCTGCTCAAGGTCTCTCTGCTCAACATGGGCAGGCTTATCTAAAGTTTGCCAATGAACACCTGAATGATTCAGAGTAGGCTTGGGAGACTGTGATATTACCAGATGAGATCAAAATTTAGCTCTTTGGCATCAACTCGTCTCGTTGTGTTTGGAGGCAGAGAAATGCTGAATGTGACACATTGGGTCTGTGGAAGTCATAATTCTTGCTAATTTAGTACGGGATCAAATACGTATTTTACTTGATCAAATACAAATAAATGTATAACTTTTCTTTAATGATTTTGTATGGATTTTTTTTATATACTGTCTGTCTCTGTCAAAATAAACCTACCATTAAAATTCTAGACTGTTTTTTTTTTTTTGTAAGGCGGGTAAATTCACAAAATCTGCAGGGGATTAAATAATTATTTCCACCACTGTAGACCTACCTCTTCCCCTAAGAGAAGGTGGACCCATAGTAGCATTGAAGCTGGATGCTAGCAAAGGCTTAGCTTGCTAATTACCTGCAATTATTAATTTCTATTGCTTGAACAATGCCGCCTATATCACACCAACACTTCATAAAAAATAGCTATCTTCTGCCCATTTATCCCTACTCAAAATTAGAATATACTGAACAAGATTAGCTAGCATTTTATGTTCTTGTTGTAGAAACACTTATTTTATAAGATGTTGCACAGTGATCGCAAGCTAGACTGACTGTGTGAAAGCACTGATTGGTATGGTAACTGGCCTGTTGCATGTCAAAAGAAGCAAATCGCACTTCACGTTCTGAACCTCTGGTACAAAGCACTTACCTGCACTACTGCTTAAATAAAACACACACTGAAGCACATCAACACACTTAATGCAAACAACACCTGATAAGATAAAAGGTGTTAAATACACAGAGTGAAGCTTGATATTTATACGTACACAGTGTACACCTGATACATTCGTTTTTTTTTTTGTTTGTTTTTTTATCTGAGCTATTATGCTCAGGGCTTAGTTGAGAGCTCTGCTTTTCTTTCTTTTTTTTCTTGTTTTAAAAAAAAAATGTATCTGAAACATTGTGTTCTCAAAGCAAATTCCGATTTATTCTCATCACTTTATCACATGCAGTTTACATTTCTGCCCCTTGTGTAATAAACCTGTGATCAATTATCGTGCAATAAGCCCTTGTTCTTATATGCAATATTTCACCTTTTTGTCTTATCCATGTGTATGTGTACCGAGGTGCAACGTTTTGCCCATTTTAGAGTCTATGGTGTTATCTATGTGTAATGACGTGCAATTTTCATCAGTTTTTTTGTATCTATTATATTATCTATGTGTATTGTTTTTCGTTACTGTCTAGTGCTTTTTATTTGTTACCTGTCTTTTCTGATGACTCATATTTCACGTCTATATCAGGCCACTCAAGATCTTTCACTCCAAACCATGTAAACCATATCTCCATCCAGCTGGCTTTGTGTACAGGAGCATTGTCATGCTAGAGCAGGTTTGAGTCTCCTAGTTCAAGTGAAGGAAAAATACAATGCTACCACATCCAGAGACATCTTACACAATTGTGTCCCTTCCACTGTATGGTAACAGTTTAAAAAAAAAAAAAAAAAAAAACATTGTTTAAAAAATCTGATACTTTTGTAGATGTAGACATATTATCCCTGACTTAGTCAATTAGGTTTCTGAGCAACAAAACATTCGACAAGGAACCATTATGTAGCTTTAACTCACATTTCTGAATTGTTCAGAACAGAACCAAAGTGGCCAATGGATAGAATATAAAAATCCAGAGAATACCTCAAATACATAATGCAGTGTTTGTTTATAATATATATATATACACACAGTATATGCACAGTATATATGTGTATATATAAATATATGCTATATAAATATATGCTTTCCCCAATATATGCTGAATGTCTGGTTTTTTTGTTGTTTTTTTTAATCCCTGCATTAACAGAGCTGTCCAACACAAAGAACACTGTAGTTTTATGTTTTTATGTAACCATCTCCCTGCTCTGGATTTTAGCTATAAAACTGAAATGCTCAGTTCCTGGGCTGAACATAAAGAAAGTTTTTAAAGGTAATTTTGCTGCCACAGTGACACACAGGAAATGGAAAATGCATAATTCAGTATTTATATTAAAACACATAATGTATGGTGTGTGTGTGGACACGAGTTCACCTGTCCCCGTAAGGATCCACCACTGATTCAAACCCACTCTCGTCTAGCGCCGGATACTTATTATCCAGCCATTTAAAAGACTGTTTTGCATTCACAGACTTGAATAAATAGTTGTTTAGCAACCGATGCTATTTATTCAGAATGCTTAGCGAAATTATATCATATTTATTATACGTGCTCGCAATGCCACAAATTATTTTTATTGTCTTATTCTGAAAGAAATTCATATTTCAATTTTTGTATATATATAAAAAATGAATACTGCCCCGAGAAAACATGTTTATTTGGAGGCAACATGGGGCGCCTCAGAGGCAGTGGCGTGTAATGGAGTGATTATTCACAAATAATCAGCATCCACGCTTGCATACCAAGCCCACTGCCCTGAGCTACAAATAAAACTTTCACATCCTGACAATATTTCAAATGTATGTTTAATATACTCACGGCAAAACATGCAGTTCTGCACTTCTTACGCAAGCCTTCTTTTATTATTTATTACTATTACAAAGAGTTCCACGATTTGCATTCAGCCCTGAACTCACGTTTGACTCGGACAACTTTTCAGATAATAGGATATTAGTGTAGGTGTGTGTGTGTGTGTGTGTGTGTGTGTGTGTGTGTGTGTGTGTGTGTGTGTGTGTGTGTGTGTGTGTGTTTGCTGATATGAATATATACATCTGTGTGTGTATTTGTATATTAATAGTAATAATAATAATAATAATAATAATAATAATAATAATAATAATAATAATAAAGTAAAAAATAGCACGGTTGCTTTTATTATTATTAGTAGTGGTAGTACTCTTATTGGCTTTATTATATAGCTTTATATTATTAGATTGTGTGTGTGTGTGTGTGTGTGTGTGTGTGTGTGTGTGTGTGTGTGTGTGTGTGTGTGTGTGTGTGTGTGTGTGTGTGTGTGTGTGTGTGTGTGGACACTAAAACAAGGCTCTCTAATCCCTGTAACCTTTGCAGTAGATCCCAGCGTGTGATTGACACGTCAGTGTGTAGCGTGTGTTTGGTGCTGTGATCTTCAGCACTGTCACTCTTCTTTGATAACAGCACAGAGGTCTACTGTATATGGGCCACATTAGCAAGGCACACAACCTGGAGTGGGGGTAATTTGGGTTACATTATTGTAGGACAACTTAAAATAGCGACGTTGGCATTAAAACAGCAAGCTGGCTGTTCTGTGTGTCAGCCATGTTGTGCATTTGGGGAGGAACGAGAAGGCAAATGCTGCAGTTGTGGAACTGTCTTGATCTATGCTCCAACAACTAAAGAGCACCATGAGTAATTATTTGTAATGTTCAAGGTTTAATTATAACAATAATAACAACAAGTATTCTTTCTTTCCTTTTTTAAGCATCATCTTTTTCTTCTTACATTTATACCATACATTCCTTTTCCAGAGTAACTTACAAGTGAGCAGTTGAGGGTTAAGGTCCTTGCACAAGGGCAATTGGTGTTCCTGGGATTTTAACTTGTGACCTTCCAATCTAAGGTCCAACCCCTTAACCACTGAGCTACCATCTTCCAAAGTAGGTGGAAGAAGCATTTGTCTTCTTTCTCTTCTTCTTCTTCATCTTCATCTTCTTCTTCTTCTTCTTCTTCTTCTTCTTCTTCTTATTATTATTATTATTATTATTATTATTATTATTATTATTATGTTGGCCATTTTGGCCATCTAACGGCCATAAAAGCTTCTTTGAGACACTGTCTGTTGTGAATTTTAATTGACTTGACTTACTCTCTGTCTGTCTGCCAGTCTGCCCTCAATTACCCATTACATAATGCATAATAATATCAATTAATAACACAATACTGTTCTACTGCACCTTATGCCACATACACTATATTCTCAAAGGGTTTTAGTAAAGTCAGGTACTGATGTAAGTGACCATGTAAACTATATATTTATGGAGCTGGCATTGTGCAAATGGGCATTGTCATACTGGAACAGGTTTGGGTTTCCAAGTTCAAGTGAATGCAAGATTTTATTATACCACATCCAAAGATGTCCTATACAATTGTGAGCCTTCGGCTTCATGGTAAAAGTTTAAAGAAGAACCACATATGGCAAGAAAGGTCGGGTGTCCCAATACTTTTGTCCAATGTACATTTTACAGTATGACTGCCTATGAAACGCACTGCACCTTATGACAAACTGTGAACTTTATAATTTCTACATATATTTGAATGCAGGTTTATACATGCTGCTTTGTGCACAGGGGCATTGTTGTTGCTGGAACAGGAACAAAGACATTGACACATTTGTGTGCCTCCAAATTTGTGGGAACATTTTGAAGAGGAACAATAAATGGCTAAAAATGTCAACGTTTTTGTCTTACGTATTACTTATAATGCCTAAGGAATGCATTATAATGTGTTGGTACCATGTTTATTGCATACAGCTCTTACAGGGCACATCCATGTACAGTGCAGTAGAGTATTTGCTTCAGTGTTAAACTATCAGTTAGAAAGTGGCAGAGAGGTTTGTTATTTGTTGTTTGGAAACAGGAATAAACACGGCAGTGGAGAGGCATTGACCCTCACCCCAAACAGCCATATCCAATCTGACGCCAGCTTGAAAGAGTTATCCTCGCAAAACAACACCTTTTGACATAGTGTGTGTACAGTATATGGTGTGTGTGTGTGTTTGTGTGTGTGTAAGCGAGAAAAACGGGAGGGAGAAATACTGCTTTTCTGAAATATTTTTAGTACAAATCCCGACATGCATCATAGCTAATTGTTGCGAGCAGATAAAGTACCCTGTGCAGACCGGAGCGTGGCGGGGATGACAGCCTGTCATCGGTAAATACAGTACTCAACACAAACTCCTACTCACATCACATGAGAGAGTGGGTCAGGGTTAGAAAGGCACAGACAAGCGAGAGAGAGAGAGAGAGAGAGAGAGAGAGAGAGAGAGAGAGAGAGAGAGAGAGAGAGAGAGAGAGAGAGCGCGTGTGTGTTCCAAAATAGAGCATGGTGGAGGTTAAAGGAGGGGGAAGCTTCTGTGTTAGAGAGGAGAGGTAAACCACAGAGCTGTCTGTGAACAAATATGTTAGTAAAAAAAAAAAGGGCACAGTTGCTTACTCAATTTGTTCGTCACGCGGTCGGCTGCAGTGTCGCACCCCTGCGATGTCGTGGTGAAAAGGGTTGGACTTGATGACCTGGCATTAAGGGAGACAAATTGGGAGTGTGAGAAAGGGAAATTAGAGTAAAGGTTTTTACCAATTGGCAAAAAAGAAAGATAAAGCAGGTGTGATGCATGGAGCAGAATGGAGAATGGATTCAGCAGCAAAGAAGTTAAAAGGAAAAGAAAAAATTAAATATTATTTCCATAGTAACTCCACAGCTGCGAATTGCTACAATTGATACATTTAAGATACATATGAAGCAGCTTCCAATATGATACGATACGATTCACTCCTATTACGGTGCAGTGCGAGATGATTTCGATTTGATTCAATGTAATCAGAGGCAATGGGAAAAATATGATGCTATGCAATTCAATATGATACAGATAGTTCGCTTTTATTTCTTTGGTTCAGACAGACAGCAAACAATACGTTTACTTAGGTGCCTTCGGACTTCTAACACAGGGCCCTTTCACAAACAGGCCTTTGTTTTATTTTCCTGTTCTGTAAGAATCAGCTCTACCTCTGCCATTTTAATCTATATTCTATTTGACTCTAAGGACACACCTCGCTCTCCATATTGTTGCGATACGTCATATTCCTTACTGTAGCAGCAGTGGTGCTGAGAGAACATGCTTGAGTGTTCTCTAATTTTGATTAGTGTGTTTTCTGCAAAATAATGTTTTTTTTTTAAATGGCTGTTATTTTGTGGAAAAGGTGTTCTGGACAGGACAAAAAGTCCTTCAACTGTTGAGCAGTGAAGATGACATTATTTTAGAATTGTTCAATTGTTTCTAAATTGTTCTCTTATTTTGACTGCCAGTGTGTGTATATATATATATATATATATATATATATATATATATATATATATATATATATATATATATATATATATATATATATATATATATATATATACACACACACACACACACACACACACACTTTTTTTACAGATGCAAATGTTAAAAACGATGCATGGCAATACAAATGCCAACTTTATTAACTTTTATGCCAATGCACAGATGCAAATCGGTGCATTCCTAAAATGTATTAACATTTTCACACACTCTACACAAGCTAGCCAATAAATCATTCAGCATATGCTGACATTCCTATAATCTTTGCCATTGTTTTATAATAATTTTGTAAACAAAAGTTTGTACAACACTTGCCAAATGACTGCTACTAATACTTTATTAATTTTTGATGTAAAAACACAGCCTCTGCTGCAAGTCTAGAACATTTCTTTCAGCAAATATTAATAAATATTAATTCACTACAAGTTTTTTTCAACCTTCAACTGCCCAGTTTCTGTAACCCTCTGCTGGATGTTGCCTCAGAATCCTGTTTTTGGCTGACAGGAGTGGAACCTAATGTGGTCTTCTGCTGTTGCAGCCTATACTCTTAAATATTTTCTTGTTCTGAAATGCTTCTCTGCTCACCATGGTGCTTACGAGTGCTCATATGTATTATACAAACCTTCTTGTCAGCTTGAGGTGGTCTAGTTGTTCTTTTCTGAAGTTTTCTTTTTTTTTTTATCAGCAATATGATTCCACCCACAGAACTGCCACTCACAGAATTATCTTCCACATACCAGTGTGTGTGAGTTTTCTGGAAACTGCCCTGTGTGAATGTATCAGGAAGTCTGAAAGTCATTGAGGTCAAAAGCATGTTTAATGCAAACATTAATATCATGATGTTAAAGTTTCCATAATGATGGGTTGGAGGGAAAAAGTGTTATCCCGATCACTTTGATTTGATTGTATGTATTGCACTGTTGGCACACAATTAGCTGAAAATAATTGATTGTACCGTTTAATAGCATTTCGGATTTAGTTCCTCTTTATGCTGACACTACGTGAAATGTGGCTGTGGGGGCAAACAGTGATGTCCAATGCAGAGGTCTGGAATACAATCGACATTTGTTTTTCCAAACGATGTTTTGTGGTGCAGGTACAGCATGCTTTGTGACACTCAACAAACAACAAATAATGCAGATACCGAAGTGGTGGTAGACATATAAGCGGAAATTTTATAAAATGTGTCATTGTTGTGAAAAAATATTGCTCAAATTTCTCACAAAACATTTTTTTTTAAATAATGCTTTCATAGATTGAATAAAGCCAAAATCGCTAGGTATCCTCAAATAAATGACCAATTACAGATGGCATTTCCATTTAAGCAGGTAAGAAGCTTTTGGAATGCAGTGTACTGACCAATAGACTCTGCAATGTTACTAAGTTAATACGAGTAGAAGCTGTTACTCACTTCACCCATCTGCACTACAAAAGACACAAAAAGCTAAACTATTCACTCAGGACATTGATCATATTTAAATCGAATAAATCTTTTGGTTATTTTCACTTAGCCAAATACAAATATCTGTTTTCATCATAATGTCTGCATCCTATTATCTGTAATACTGGGCATGAAATGATTCTAGGGTCACAAGCATGGTAGCTTTATTTTCACAAGTTGCACCATCTACAGTGTAGAAATAGAATGGATTTGGTTCATTTTCTATTTTTTTTTAATTAAAAAAAATCGATACAACAACTTGCTTTCTTCATTAAAAGCCTTAAGAAACTAGTCTGTTCATTAACTCTAAAGCTCTGCAGAATTTTGGTACTGCTTCCTGAGTAATTCTTTTTAAGCTTTGTTTTATCAATGGCAAACCAAAACACATTTCTCACCCTGACACAGAAAACACGCATTACTTTGTTTTTCCAAATGCCACCAACATGCTATTCTCAACAGGAAGAACTGACTAGAAGGCTGCATTGTTCTTTGCATAAAAAACATCGGTGCCAAAGGCATGTTGCACAGAGATACCACCTCTGACATTTTAAAACCTGTCGGATATTATACAGGCCTAACCTCTGACAAGGCTTCTGGCATCTTAAGGCATGTGCATTCATGATTATTTTTAATATACTTTTAGATAAAGGAGAGATAAATGAGAGCAAGAGTATTAACGTATGTTATATTGCTGATGGAAATTACAGCTCTTTAAACCGTTATTCTTCAAGACACAAGGAAGATCTCTTTAGAGTGGTTGAGGTGGTAGATTAGTAGCTAAGGCCCTGGGTTACTGGCTGGGGGTTCAAGACTTTGTTTCATTGGCCCATAAACAAGGCCCTTAACCCTCTGTGCTCTAGGGACAATTTTTCATGGCTGACTTTTGATAAACCATGGTCAGCAACCTCTTAAAATTGCTGGTATATGCGAAAATAGATGCATTCAAGTGCATGTGAAAAATAAAACTACTGCAACAGAATGCAGCAGGAAAAAAAACACTGCCGAAATAACTGCAAATATAAGTATGACAAATTTTTAAACTCCAGAAAAGATTACTGCGAATATTTTATTCTGATTGGCCGAAGTTGTTGTTTAAACCTCAAAGTAGTCACTTAATTACTGCTTATACTGTTACATGGATGCACTGCCTTAAATATGTGTAACCATAGTACAATAACTTACAGTCGGATACAGTGTGCGCTGGCAATTGTAAACATTTCCTAATTTTCTTTTGATTTATTTTTTATGTTATTAAATTTAGAAGGTTTATGTTTAAATAAGTAATGTAACAAAAAGAAATGGCAGAAAATATAGCTTTATTTATTAGAGATGCAGCAAAGATGTACATAATTTATACATTTACATCTCTCTCTCTCACACAGGTAAAATCCAGTTCTAACAGCCTGTGTATGATAGTTAATAAGAAAATGTCAATACTTACAATGGAGATAGGTAACGACGACCCTATCGTCGTAACCTATCAAAAGTCAAAAATATTGGTAAAGGTAAAGGTAAAGATGGTGCTATGACTGTGACAGCCTTTCCTGCTTTATGCTGATTCATCATTTTCATTTTCTGCTCTAAACTGATGGCTTTTTCACTACAAGCGGAAATACTAGTTCGGAAGACATGCTTTTATCACTTAAATTGCTGTTTGAAACAGGAAAAAATTCCAATTAAGACAACTTTACTCCTTCGACCACTAACGAGAGAGGGGCATCTCACAGGGCGAAAGATACGCTCATTCCAGCTGTGCGTCCATCGTACACTGCTGCCTGTTGCGTAAAATGTTAAATATTTTTACAATTTTGTCGTATCGTCATCGTAAGAATAAAAAATCGAAAGTCATACCATCGTAATTCGGAGACCATCTGTATTTCCATCCATTTAGTCAGTTTTTGCCGTCCAGGGACCAAAGCTGTGGAATGCACTTCCAGGACACATACGAAGCTTCACTGTGCTGAGTGTTTTTAAATCGCAGTTGAAAACGTATTTATTCATACAAGCTTTTAACACGTAGCCCCTGATTTAACTGCTATTTTATGTACATTGTGTTCTTATATTTTTTTGTCTATTGTTGTTTTACTGGAAAGCGCCTTGTGCTCCTTTTGGTTGTTGTAAGACGCTTTATGAATAAAATTTTATTAATTGATTGATTACTTGAGTTTTGCACTGCAAACTTTAATGATAGCTTTAACTTGTCAGTGCTAGCAAGTTCCTTTGGTATAAACAGGATAATCCATTGTAAAAGCGCTATGATGTGACAACCACCAACCACTGAAATCAGTTAGAGATTCATCTGATATCACTGGTTGGTGGTTGTCTCATAGAAGCGCTTTTAATAATGAAATTTTTTAGAATTTTTAGAAAATAATTTTTTTTTTAATTCAAGTGGTGCTCAAGTCAGGTATAAAAATGAATGCTAGTGTGCCAGTACTAAACGCAGTAGTAAGTAGCTAGTGTGTCCTATTAATGATAGGGGCCCACATGTTTTTTCGTGAATAAAGGTGCATATATCAACAGAGGACTTTAAGCACAGTACTGTGTTGAGACACTCAGTAAGCCTCAGTAAGACATTTGAATGGTGTAAACGTTTCAGAGGTGGCCGTACATCCATCAGTGACGATCCAGTTCGAGGTGGTTCCCAGCCCACAGCAGTCATTCCTGTAAACGCATGGAATGCATGGAACGCCTGATCCTGGATAATTGCAGAGTTCTGCAGAGGTCAGCATTTCAGCACTGGTGATTAAGTGAAGCAGGCTGTTCTAGGTTGGTTCAGGCATACTGACAAATCTTTCAATGCCAAATCTTTCCAGACGTTAGTTAAACACTGGGATAAGTGTTTAAATGTAGCAGGGGAATGCGATGAAAAATAAATGCAGTTTTTCCACTTGTTGAAATTTGTTCTTTTATTTCATAAACTCCCAGTTTGACTTAATCACGCATTAAACATGTAAAACATTTAAAATTAACTATAGAGGAAATTATTTAATTTAATTTAGAAATCACAAGTTTTTTTTTCAAATGCTTAAAAAAGGCATATTGGTGCACAATGATACACAATGAGTTCCACTTTATATGAAAAAGGCTTCAAGGAAAGTTCCAAAAAATGTTGGTAAATTTGTTTCTTTTTGGACAAAACAAACAACCAGCCAGTCCAACCCTACTGAAACCAACTGTACGCGTTGAGAAACAAATGGCCATGTGAAATCTAGCATGTGACGCTATACCCAGTGCCAGAACTAGCACTGCATGTTATGCTGGCGTAGGCCTCTGTGTGCCCTGGCTTTCGCTGTATAATTGGCTTGTCTGTTGCCATGAAAACACTATAATGCCCCTGCTCTTGATACATCCAGGAACACCAGATTCTCCATTTCCATCTGTCGTTCCATCGTCTGTGGTTCATAGGCTGACCCCTATATTCCCACCCTCCCTCCCTCTATGGGCCTCATTCTTTTCTATTATTAACCCCCAGGTTGCTCATTGGAACCTGCATGTATGGGATATGTGAATGACACAGAGAGTGGGGGTGTGTGTGGGTGGGTGGTGTGGAGGGATTTGGGAGGGGGGCAGACTGGTGGCGTAGACGGCCTTAGCACACAGACTCAGTGGGAGCGACGAGCCCCGTCTGAGCTCTCTATCGATCCAGATGGATTAGGAGCCCTTGTCTGCAGGGGCATCTTCCTCAGCTGACAGATTATTACAGGCTTTTCTGGGATTTGGTGCCTTGGCAAAGACTCCCAGCACAATAACCGCATATGGCACAGACATATCTAATATCATAGCCGTCAGCTTTAGACAGAGGTTGGAGGAAAAGGCATTCTAGATGTTTCCAGCTGTGAAGGCAATCCTCTTCCCTGTGCTTTCTCTTCCACGTTTTTTTCCCCCCTTTACTCATTCTCTTTTATGTTTTTTTTTTCCACACATTTTTTTTATTTCCTAGCAGCACAAGAGGGGTTTACAAAACAGATTGAGTCGCTTTATTAGTTCACTGTGGCTCAATTCATTTATGAGTTTTGAAACTCTGACTATTAAATATTTCATATCGCACCACAGCGAAGCCGGATGAAGCATGAGCATAAAGTTGAACAGGGAGCAACACTAACCATATCTCAATCTATCCAGATGTTGATGAAGTAATAAGTTAAGGGACTTGACGCTCTCTTTTCCATTCCTATCTCTCTCCATTGCTTTCTTTCTTGCCCCATGTTCTTGGCCTCAGCGCAATATGAGAGTGGCAGTTTGGTACCAAACATGACTTATAACGTAATTAAAGCCCAGCACCGTGGTGACAAGGCAACATGGCGAATCGAGGCAGCACAAATTATGAGCTGTAAATACAATGAGGGATGCTGCCTTTTTAATATATGTTCATATTGGACAACAACAGCGGAGAGGCGAGGATATAATAACTCTAGTGAAGGATATATGAAGTGAATGTTAAAATAAAACAGGTAAAAAAACAGGACAAGGAAAGAAGAATGGTTCAGGCCGAGGCATGATCTGAAGTCTACAGGTGAGTAAAAGCATATAGAAGGATTACGTAGGAGGACACCTTAAACTTCTTGCTCATTTTTCTTTTTCTCTAGAGTTTTTTCTGATGATGTGCTTCAGGCTATGCAGGCAGAATAATGAGCTTAAAGTGAAGGAAAGGTATTGAGGGATTTTTTTTTTGTTGGTGCATGGTGGGTATTTATAGAAGCTCTTATAGAAAAGACTTATGTATATAAATCAAAAGTGCTGGTTTTCTGACACTGGAAAGTGTTCAGGACTTCAGCTTCATGGTTTCTTGATACAATTTAAAAGAAAGAGGAAGAGATTTTAAAGTTTTTAGCATTAAGATGAGCCTCACACTGTTTTCTATACACATTGCTATGTTGTCTGTTCAGTGTCTATAAGATCTTTTTGATGAAAGTATGTAAGGTACACGAAAAGTCTTTGTCTGGGCTCAAACATCTCTGGTTACTATGTCTTCTTACCCAATCAGGAATAGTTTAGGTCAGTTTTTTTCCAGTGTGTATATATACTTATCTGTTATCTGCATTAAACTGAAGAAGACCATTTGTGCCATTCTTTGTGCTGTGTGATTCTTCCCTGATCAGAAAACGCACCACGGGGATCACATGGGAAACCTCTCCAAGAATGAAGTTTTGAAGTTTTTGTTTGGCTTTGCAACCGGTTTTAAAGTTTTTTTTAATGTTTCTCAACATTAAACATAAGCTTTAAATTGTTTAAAAAAATGATGACCTGTATTATTTTAACTTTTAAATAATTGCACATTTGTAAGTATGAGGGAAATAAAACACTTTAAGGAAAAAAGAAAGTAAGGTGCTTTATGCGTGTCACATGTAATTTAAAGCACAGTGAAATTCTTTCTTCCCATATCCCTGCGATATTAGGAAGCTGGAGTCAGCCATTATACAGCACCCCTGGAGCACAAAGGGGGTTAAGGGCCTTGCTCAAAGGTCCCAAGAGTGGCAGCTTGGTGACACCATGGCTTGATCCCACAATCTTCCGATCAGTAACCCAGCACCTTTACCACTGAGCTACCACCTCCTCAGGGCATGCTGCTATAGGAAAATAACTTCAATCAGGAAACAATGTTTAATTTTAAGGCACATATCAGTATCGGTTATTGATCATTTCAAAGATTGACGTTGACCAATTAATGACCAATTAATCCCACCCAGCCTGTTACTCCTCCCAACAGACAGGTTTGTTTACATGTACCTATACTTGTTGTTGCGAAGTTTTGCCAATTCTTAAATAGTCTCAAATGTGTTTAAACACAAATGATGTTCAATTTACACCATGCCGTGTTTTTCTCTTTCTCTCTCTCATTCTCATTTTCTCTTGCCCGTTCAGGGACCTTGCTGTGTGGCTTGTTAAATTTGTCTAAAGCCTCCTCCTCAGTACGTGCTGTTCCGTTCATTTCATAAGGTCATTTCAGCCATCTGAGCAAGTGACAAAACGAATCATTGGGGAAAATGATCAGTGTGACCCTTGTGAACAGAATCGTTTAACATTTTATGCGCCTGTGTCTTTTATGATTCACATTTACACACGGTGTCAACCGTTTTTGTTGTTTTTTTTTTTCTGGCCCCTAACCTTCCAGCATCTGTGTGTTGCAAGGCTGATGATTCAGTTCTATGAATCACTTTGCAACTGAACAGCAGTGTAGGAGTCAGGCCAACAGTAAGAAGCAGTTAGAGAGAAACAGAGGAGAAGGGTTACTAATTCTATAGTTTTTCTTTTTCTCAAAATAAAAAAAAGATAGAATAATAAAAATAAACTTTCGAGAACTTCTAAACATGAGTCAGTAAGCTCTGGTCCAAACTGTGTGTTTGTTCATTTTGAGATTTCTTTGTCTAAATCTCCCAGGCTGCTCAATGAGGTTGCCAGTCCCATAAGGAGTTTTGGCTTTTTGGCTGTGTGTCCCCAGTTGGGCCTCCTACCAACCCCAGTTCAAATATATTCTCAGAAGAAAACAAGAAATGGCCAGCACTCTGTAGTCACCTTGCACCTTACATCTTTTCCCTTCTTCTCTCAAAACCAAAACATGGATACATCTATTCCTTCTTGGGTGGAAAACTGCCTCACTACATCAAGAGCTCACTCATAACCTGAAATCCCCTAGCTGCAAGCACAGCCTCACACACCAAATACTTTTCCAGTAGATCTAGTGCTGCCAAATGCCTCTGCTTAGCTCACACTTCTAGCTCAAAACCCCACATGGGCCTCGGTTGCAAACGCCAGCACTTGTGCCAGCACCCGTGCCAGCACCCACACCCCGGAGCACCCTGCATGAGCTGGTTGATGGATTCGCGCCATCGCTGCACACCGTCAGATTACTTCCTTTAATATGATTCCGATTTGACGCCTGGTCCTTTCAGCTCTACCGAGTGGCAGCTCTGCGATAAGAAAGATATAGCCTTCTGATTTCTTATTCTCGTTTCAAAGCAGCACTTTTGACAGCAGATTCCATTCGTTAATACTCCATACCTCATCACTCTGCTAACATATAGATAAGTAAGGACACTCAGACGCTACTTAACTACCCACAAACTCCAAGTCTGGCTATTTAACACAATATAACACTCAAAATGTTAACTAAACCAAGCTCTAATCGGGATTTATCAATAGATTATGTAGAAACAAGCATTTATTTTTAGATACAAGATACATTTGGCTGAGGTGAAGCTTAGTTTTAGACAATTTCTTAAAAATCTACCACAACCCCATATCCATACTGCTAGCCTGAGTGGAATACACAGAATGTTCCAGAGGTTGATGGATTACTTCACTAGCAGCATTTAGCAGAGCACATATCCATCATAAGTTGATAAGTTAAGCATTTAAAGTAGGTAATGTTCAATATTATGGATGTTGGAGACTGCATTATAATAAGAAATAACCTCTAGTTGGAAGGAAAAATCTGCAATGGTACAAAAATAAAGCATAACTACATAAATGTACAAGAATTTAAAGATTTAATGACTGTAGGGCAGAAACGCATTATTCGTGGAAGAAAGTTTTATGGCGTCAGTCAAAACTCGTGCTCAATATTCAAAAGAGCGCGAACTAAATGTCTTCTGATATTCAAATGCTAATAAAACACTCTGATAAATAAAGAACTAAATAATGGCGGTTCAAATTTCTATGAATGATTTCTGTCAGTTAGAAAAAAAAGTAACGAATGTATCTAAATGCATTAGCTAACTAGCTATGTTTGCAGGCAGTGAATAATAAGCATTGTTTTTTGTTTTTTTTATTTTTTTTTCACCAGAGAAGTGACAAAACAGAACTTGTCATTCGAGCCTTGCAAATTCTGTAGCTCATATCGGCTCACAAGGCTTCATGCTAAGACAACATGGCAACCCAGATCCAGATGGCGGCGCGTGCATATCACAAGGCTCAGCGTTTCTCCAGATTTGCCGTATTTGTGCTTATTTACGCACAATTCTCATTGTGCGAGTATAATATTCGATAGACAGTCACTTTTGGATATTAGTCATATCTGCACAAACTCTGTTTCAGACTTCATTTTCACTTTGACTAGATACCACCAGAGCTTGCAAGGAAGCCGCAACATAGCGAGCCCTTTATCCCGACCAGAAGAGACAGAGACCATAAACAGAAACAATGAAAAAACGTGGAGGACTTCGGGCTAAACTCACATCGACCAAGGCTTCCTAACGTTTTTCTCTCAAATGCTTGTTACCTGGTGAAAAAAATTGGATGAGTCCAGGATCTGGACCCTCACTCAGATACAGTTATGCTCACATTACAGTCAAGTCCCACACTAAACCCAAGAAGGTGGTTCTCTGTAGTGGAGAAAGCACACTCTTCCTGGCATTTAGTCTTAACCCCAGCTCCTTCAGGCAAGAGAGAATGCCATCTTGATGC
This sequence comes from Silurus aristotelis, assembly GCF_946808225.1. Classification (NCBI taxonomy): domain Eukaryota; kingdom Metazoa; phylum Chordata; class Actinopteri; order Siluriformes; family Siluridae; genus Silurus; species Silurus aristotelis. The sequence continues at coordinate 6,320,780 of NC_139583.1, forward strand.
CTGACCGCCTAAAGCTTTGATCAAGCTAATATCAACCAGTCATCGATATAGTTCAGAATGCGGATGCCCTGAAGCTGTAGCAGGGCTACTTGCACTTGAGAGCGCTAGGCCAAACGGGAGGACCCGGTATTGGTAAGCTTCGCCCCCGAAGGCAGGCCTGGACGAGCCATCAAAGCATTCGGCAGGACAGCCCTGTCCCTGTCAGAGAGAGCCGACAAGGTGAGCCACAGATGCCTTTCTGTGGCTACTAGTGCTGCTTCCGCTTTTCAACCGGTCAAGCTAGCTTGAGCTTGGACACGGCCTGCGTTATGACCGCTAAAAGCTCCTCATACAGCACAGTCTGTAAGGGGTCCGTGGGCTCAATAGCATCCAACATCTCTTCCTCCTCGAACCGAGAAATATATGGTGCTTCCCCAGCAGGTGAGGCGGGAGATGACTCATCCATCTTAATGCCCTCTGCCAGATCCAACTGCGAGCCCCACGACCTCTGGCACCGCTTTCCCTTGGCAATAGAGCGGGCCCAAGCCATGAGGGAGAGCACTCTCCTCAAAGAGTGCTCTCCAGGAGCGAAGCGTGCGCATAGCCACGCAGCTGCAATGCGAACAGCATGTACAAAAACAGCATCTACAGACTAGAGTGAAATTGCTGCACAGCCTCCACTGACTCGGTCTCTAACATCAACACAATAACAGGTGTGTGGATCGTGTGACCACACAAAAAAACATCATAGTGTTCCCCAATCAGAAGCCCTGGATAACCCAGGAGGTCTGTCTCCTCCTCAAAGCATGCAACACACCCTTCATGTCTAGAGATCGGGAGACCTACTGTGTTGCCGAAGCAAAACAGAGGAGGGGAATCTGCAAAGCCAAACATGTATGAAAACAGTGAATCGAGGAGCAATTCAACTCTGCTGACCCCTGACGCATGTGGCAAGGGATTTAGGCCATCACTGACCTTAAACCACAGAGTGGAGCACGTCCAAACAGTTCTTCATCACTCCCCAGTGAGCTCAACCTCTTTCACACTCGTTTTGAAAAGGAGAATATAGAGACCATGCTCAAGGCAGAGCTATTACCAGGTGAGCAGCCACTCAGGTTCTCCAACTTTAAAGTGTGTGCTACTCTGGCAGGGTGAATGCATGAAAAGCAACCTGACAGCATCCCTGGCTGTGTACTTATGCACAGAGCAGCTGGCTGAGATCTTTACAGACATCTTTAATCTGTCTTTGGCTCAGGCAACTGTCCCCACCTGCTTTAAGTCTGCTACCATCATGCCAGTGCCAAAGCACTTTGCTGCAACAGAACTTAGTGACTTTCGTCCCGTTGCACTCATCCCTTTCATCGGAAAGTGCTTTGAAAAGACTGATCCTCAACCTGTTTGCCACCCACTCTTGACCCATACCAATTTTTGGTATGGGTCAACTTTTAACACAGTTAGCCCTCACAAGCTAATCTTGAAGCTGAAACAGCTTGGCATCAGTGCACACCTCTGTATCTGAACCCTGAGTACGGTCACCTCCTCCAGTCTCACCCTCAGCACTGGGGTTCCTCAGGTATGTGTATTGTCATGTCTTCTATACTCCATTTTTACCCATGGCTGTGTACCTGCGTATGCCTCAAAAATTATTGTTAGGTTTGCAGATGACACCATGGTGATTAGAGGTAACGATGAGACGGCTTACAGGGCGGAGATCCAGCACTTGGTAGAATGGTGTGAGAACAATAATCTAAAACTCAAAACCAAGAAGACAAAAGAGGTCATTGTGGATTTTAGACGAGCTGGCAATCATACTCACACTAACATTCACATCAACAGAGCTGCTGTTGAGTGCGTACCCATCTTTAAGTTCCTTGGAGTCCACATCTCTGAGGATCTCTGGATCTGGTCTCTGAACTCTTCTATCATGATCAGGAAGGCACAACACTGCCTGTTTTTCCTGAGGAGACTTAAAAAGTCCCGTCTGTGCTACAGGATACTGGAGAACATTTTCCGCTGTGCTATTAAGAGCATCCTCACTAACTGCATCTCAGTGTGGTACAGCAGCTGCACTGCTTCGGACCATAAAGCCTTTCAGAGGTGATGAAAACTGCCCAACGAATCATTGGCACTCAGCTTCCTGCCTTGGAGGACATTCACAAAAAAAACGCCGTCTGCAAAGCGCGAGGGGCATCATCAAAGATACCTCTGACCCCAACCATGGACTATTTATCCTGCTCTCATCGGGCAGAAGCTACAGGTGCCTCAGATTCACACAAACAGACTGAAGTATAGCTTTTTTCCTGTGGCTGTTACAGTGCACTGAACAGCTGATCATCACACAATGTTAACAATACAATACTGCATTTTCACTGTGTATTTCTGTGTATTTTGCACTGCTTTATAAACTCATGTTTCTCATTGCACTATTGTATATTCCACCCATATTTGTTCTGTATATACTGTATCATACATAAATTCATACTTGCACATAACTAGATCATGTAATTTGAGTATATTACCCAGAAATGTCTATCTTTGCACAGTATATTGTATATTACTATATATACACTATATATTATTACCTACTGCATTTTCTGTACATTATTCACCCCTTTACCCCTGTACATATGACCTCGTACCCTATTAATATTACTGCTATTCATTGTAAATAGGCCACTTATGCACTTCTGGTTAGATGCTAACTACATTTCATTGGCTCGGTACAAGTACCATGCACAATGATGACGTTGAATCTTATCCAATAAGTCACTTCAGCACAGCGCCAAGACTGAGGCAGGAGTATTGATGTGGAGAAGAAACAGAAATCCGAGGGGACATAAACACAGATCTATTTTTTTTTTTTACGTAGGGAAAGCTCAAAACTCAATCAAACAAACTAAACAATACAAGTAAATTAGCTGATCAGCATTCTATAGGCTTAGTATGCTAGGTATAGGCTAAGTGAAGAACAAGTTCACTATGTTAGCATTAGCAATATATCTGGTACCACAAGGTAAAGTTATCTAGTTTTCAGTGCAGTAGCTGCTATGTAGATAACTAGCAAACAAATGATATATCCTTGTCAGAAAGCATATACAGACACCAATGCAGGTAAACAATGGCTTCAATTATAAATCTTGCCAGCAAATTCAGATCATGAGGAAAAAACATAGTCAAGAAACATGCAATGGTCATGTTATTATCAAATAACATGAAACCCACCAACAAACAAGCACACTGAGCATGTATTTCATGTTGTGTGGGTGTAAAGAGTGTCCTTATATACTGTGGTGGAATTAGAAGCAGGTGTGCATGATTAGTAAGCAGGTGAGCATGGACATGACAGTGGGTGCATCTCAATCATCTCCACAGTGATTAGCGAGTCTGTCATTTTATTTAGGTTTGTTTTGATTTAAAAATTCTTCCACTGCACTGGAATGTTCACTAGATAAAAAATCTGCTGTAAAATTCAGTCATGTCCTGCACAAAGCACTGACCTCAACCTCACTAAAAACCTTCGGGATGAACTGGAACACTGATTCCACCCCAGATCTCCTCGCCCAACATCAGTGCTTGACCTCACTTATGCTACTTCTAGTAGCAGGGTAATTCCCATTGCTATGCTCTTAAATCTAGTGAAAAGCCTGCCCTGACGTGCAAAATGGAGGTTACTATAATAGCAAAGAGGATCAAGTTGGAATAACATACACATATGAGTGTGATGGTAGGGTGGTTATATAGTGTACACTTCTAGTTAAAAGGTTTTGAAGACCCTGAATAAGTGTGACAGTCAGATGTCCACAATCTTTCATGTAACCTAGTAAACCAGTGCAATTCTTATGATCTGGCATATTGATATATTAAATGTACATTATTTGAACAAAAATGCTGGAGACCTGATATTTCCAGCCATGTGTGGTTCTTCTCCAAATTGCTACTGCAATCTCAGCACGCACCTATAATGTCTTTGGATGCAGTAGAATTAAATTCTTTGTTTACGTGATCCAAAAAAACCCAAACCTTACGGCTGAATAAGCCCAAATCTCCACAACCACACTCAAATATTCAGTGGAACAAATTTCCAGAAGAAAGGAGAGTAGTATAACAGCAAATGGGGACTAAATATTTTGCCCATTTTGTGTATATCAGCATTGAGGGAACACAGTGTTTCCTGGATTTTTTATTTTTTTTTGCTTTAGATCTTGTGAAAGCACAGATCTCAACCTGAACACAATAGCAGAAAAAAGACATCAGAATCAAGTGTACACTTTTTTATATAAATATCCAGCTAAACTCTGTGAATTTAACACCTTTTATCTCATCAGGTGTTGTGCATATCAGGTGTGCTAATGTGCCTCAGTGTGTGTTTTATTAAAGCGGTATTGCAGGTAAGTGTTTGTGCCAAAGATACGGAACGACAAGAGTGATTTCCCTCTTTCAAAAGAAAACAGGCCAGGAGGCAAGCCATTACTAGGGTTAGGGTTAGGGTTAGGGTTAAACAATTCAGCGAGAGCGTCATGTAACGGATTTGAGAAATGTAACACGAGGCTTAGAATGTTTCTCTAAGGGAAATAATCTTTATCTAGATCTCAGCTGCACCTATAAAACACAGGTTTTGTTAAAGCCGAGTTTGTTTGCAAACTGCCACTATTTGTCAATGGTGTAAATTATTTGTGTAAATGTACTTTGGTAATGTACTTAGTAATTGTCAGTTTGTACTACATGTATGACTTTTCACTTTACTACATTTTAATTGACAATGACCAATTACATTTTGCAATCAGACATTCAGCTCTGAATATTTGGTTTGACTTGATCTTAAATTATTTACTTTCATTTTATTTGTCAATTAAATACTAATGTTTTTTCCATTTTGTGAAATTATACTGTAATTGTATTTGTTAATTGAAGATCCTTTTTAAAAAATTGCTTATTTCTTTGTCTTTTTTTGACTTGATATTTGTTTCATTCTTGCATGTTGAAGAGGCTGTTGTGATGGTTAAAGCAGTGTTGAGTTGAACAATTTGATTTGTATTTTAGTAAATACAATCTCAGAAATGTGTCTTGGTGTTGAGGACTAGTGCATCTTTAAGCCCACGTTCAATATAAAACAAATATTAAAGCACTGCTCAAATCAGATTCTCTAAGACGTTTACTCAAGTCATTGGAATTGGTAATTTAACTTGTAATAGAGTGAGTTTTGCTGTAAGGTTTTGCAGTAAGGTTTTTATACCTCTGCTATTTATTCATTATTTTCTTTATTTATAATTATTTAATCGTGGCACTATATTGCTCATGTAGCTATAAAATGTAACACGTTTTAGTGCATGTTTCTTTCATTTAACTTTGGGAAAAAATATTTATTGTGTTGTCTGTGATCAATTAGACAGTTACACATTGAGATAAAGTACTGTAATGACACATTTAAACACATATCACACTATGTGTGTCATAGGACACTGAATTGTGTATTATTTGCCCTCTTACACATACATGAGCTCACTAATGCCCACAATTGTTTAATGCCACTGTGATTGGCAAGGGAGTCAGAGTAAGCCCCTCCCATTACTGTTCCTTATGCACTCTGGATTCCTAGCTACTAAAGGCTTCAGAATCTTTAGGACTGAGTTTTTTACAATGATTAGAAAATATTATATCAATAGATCAAAAGATTTCGTTTGTAAGCCAACTATATTTTTTGAAAACGATCAGAGCCGCCATGTGCTCAGCACTCTCACATTCTGCACAGTCACATATTTGTATGCATCGTCATGACAAATGGGATCTAAAGTGGGCCACACTTTATCACCATAGCTTGTACAAGTCCCTGACAAAAAAGGGGGAAAAAAAGCAGAGCCAGCCTCTTAATCAGCAGTACACTGGCTGAAGGATGGCATAAACTGGTGGAGCTTCACATCTTCACACACACACACACACACACACACACACACACACACACACACACACACACACACACACACACACACACACACACACACACACACACACACACACACAAGCTCCTGTAATGTCATCTGTTACAGCAGCACAAAGCTCTGATTAAATGCGAAGGAGAGGAGACCCGGAATTATAATAACCGATATCTGCTCTGATCCGGGTGACCGTCCATGTCTCATGCCAGCAGAATCAATTGTACAGCAAAGCAGTTTGTTTAATAGCTGTTTAGAGAGAGCTGTATGGTTTTCCAATTCCTAATATCTAAGATATGTGTTAGATGTCTCACTCTGGTTTTTAATTCCGGCAGGGTTGTCGATTGGGGCTGGAATTATCCTCGATTATTAGGGCCTAGGGAAATAATTTGTTCTCTCATAGCCCCCCCCCCCCCCCCCCCCCCCCCCCCTCCTCCCCACAAAAAACAAAACAAAACAAAACAAATAATGCAATTACCAGCATTGCAATTCTCACCTTAGTGAAGTACGTCACAGCATTATTGCACATCATTACCAATAATTCGAATCAAAAGTTCTGGGAATTGGTTTATTTTCTCGTAAGCCGAGGTTAGCATGGAGAGCAACAAATTAATGCACTCGACTCGCTTCCACAAGGAGAGCAATTAAAGGGAAAAAAAGAGCAAAGAAGCAAAGTAGAAAAACTATTTATGTAATACTATGTTTGATTTTAAGCTCTTTCCCACTCCACCTCCTTTTCGCCTTCCCCTCGTTTTCATTCTCCATCATATTTCTCCATGCCTGTGGGAAACAGGGATATGGATGTGGCTCCCCCGGGGCTGTGCAGCCTGATCCTGGGGCACTGTAAGATTGATGCCCGCTCCCCGACTGTGCCACATCGTTCCCTACGGAGCGTGCTGTGACGGGGGAGTGATTACTCAGACTCCCCCTCTTCAAACAGCACCAACGCTGCATGCTAGCTCGCTACACACCCAGTGGGACATCAATTAGTATCCCGCTTTAAAAAGTCACACCTTGCTACAGGCTCCTGGTCTCATTTCTGCAAGTTTTAATTGCTGAGAAGAATGAAGCACAGTCGAAAGAGCAAAGATGAGAGTGACATATATATATATATATATATATATACATACACACACACACACACACACACACACACACACACACATTTTTTTATGACTAAGCTTATGACACATATCCATCAATAATGCCAAATGAAGGATATCAACCTGTCTATATAAAGAATACTTTGATACACCTTTCCTCACAAATATGACCTCAAGACCTCATTATTCAGTCAGTAATTAAATCATAATTCACTTCGTCAGAACATTTTTTCTACTTAACCACTTTACCTAATAAGGGTCAGGCTCAGTCTCAAGCATATTACAGGAATACTGAATGCCATCACTGGACATCATGCACACACTATTTCACACCTAGGGGATATTTAGAGTAACCAATCCACCTACTGGTACTTTTTTTGGGTAGTGTGGGAGGAAAGCAAAGAACCTATGGACAAAAAAAACCACCACACAAATTACAAAAACGCAAACTTGTGGTCTTGACTTTGTTCACATACTGAATTTAATATGCAGTAGTTGCTGCCTAACTAGTAAACAATATATTACCTGCATTTTAGCATTTCGGATCAGATTGTAATGAATAAACGTGTCATTCAGTTCAAAGCGAATGATCGCATATGCAGCTTTTGAATGTTTCAATGTTTCTCTAAAAGAAAGGAATCTTGCAGCAACGGTTCAATCTGCAACATGAAACGATCAATGGAAAACTGTTTCGAAAAGATGGATCGCCATGACCCTGTCTGCCTCCAGACCGCATTTGAAATACGTATTTTGGTGTATGACATCTTGCAGAGTTAAAACAGATATTTCAAGATAAATGGTGTAGTTGAAAGTGATTTGTTTGTCTGTGTGTCTGCGTGTGCCTTTGTGTGTGTGTGTCTCCAGAAACTGTTCAAAGGATCCCTAAATCCAGAGTTATTTATTTACTTATCAATTTTTTAAGTGGCTTGAGGGCTTACAAGTTAAAGAATATTTCTATCACATTCTAAAGTAGAGATTACTTTTCAGATGAGATTTGTTTAGTTTTTTGGGAGAGTATTTTTACGGCGCAAGGGTAAATCCAGTCAAGCTCTATAGACTTCACTATCAGTAGGTGGACTGGCTACATTAAATTGGTACTTGTAGTGAATTGTGTGTACATTTTCTAGTTTGCTGTTGAACTGTACACTACAACAGAAGGACACTTGTAACACATTGTGTCCTTTTGCACAATGATGTTGCATTTGCACAATGCTGTTGTTGCTGTGCTGTACTATGCAGATACTATAAAGTTCTGTCTGTCTGTCTGTCTGTCTGTCTGTCTGTCTGTCTGTCTGTCTGTCTGTCTGTCTGTCTGTCTGTCTGTCTATCTATCTATCTATCTATCTATCTATCTATCTATCTATCTATCTATCTATCTATCTATCTATCTATCTACACTGATCAGGCATAACATTGAAATTATAACATTATGAGAGGTGAATGAAATGGGTGTGATATAATTATTCAGCAAGTGAACAAAGTTGATGTGTTAGATGCAGGTAAAATGGGCAAGTTTAAGGATTTAAACGAGTTTGATAGGGGCAAAATTGTGATTGCTAGACGACATCTTCAAAACAGTTGTCTATCAAAAGTGGTCCAAGGAAGGAACAGTGGTGAACCGGCGAAAGGCTCATGGGCGGCCGAGACTCACTGATGCACAAAGCCTGGCTCGTGTGGTCCTAGCCTACAGACATCGAGTCTCATTTAGGGTCTATTTCAACTTGTAACTATTTCATTTCTTTTTTAATTGAATAGCTAAAAGATTCATCACAGGATAGAGCAGTTACTGAAGATGAACAAACAAATGAAAAATAAATGAATACAGAAGGAATAAAGAATACAGAATGTCTGTACTTCTCCTGCACTGGAAGCTCCTGTCGCCATGTAAAACATACTTGGTAATAAAACTATTTCTGATTCTGATTCTTATGAGTCTTACAGAATGCTGCTTTGTATGTGCATCCTATTTTTTCGATTTCTTTATTTATAATTTTTTTTCTTTAGTAATATCTATTTCATGCTAATAACCTTTAGTTTTTATATATCTATTGCTCTTTTTTTTTTTTCATTTTGTTCATTAAAGTTTTTACATTGTAACATTTTGACAATAAAAAACACTCAAAGTTTACTTTCATGGCATTTTGGCATATGTCTTTACCCGGAGCAATCTAATTTATACATCTGAGCGGTTAAGGGTTAAAGGGTCTTGCACGAGGGCCCAGGAGTGGCAGCTTGGTGGTGCTGGGATTTAGACTCTCGACCTCCCAATCAGAATTCTGACATCTTAAACATTAAGCTACCAATACCATTTAACTTGTGTTGGAAAATACAATGCATATATTTATGAATAGTGTGCATACTTTGTGAAATTATTGTTTCATTGTCATTGTTTTATGAAGTTTTTTCCCAATCTTTTCTTTTCCTCTTTTTTTTTTGCTCTGGGATTATTTGATTTGGTTAAGTGACAGATATGTCTTTTCACCCCAGGAAAGGACTGTGGGTATTTGAATGAAGCAAAAATCAATGAAAATCTAAAAGGAAATAAATAGTGTATAAAAAATAATGTACATCTTTTACTGGCTTCAAATCTAATGCCGTGTCGACCCTGTCAGGAAAAAAGCTTAGAAGATGGATGCAGGATGTTTTCTCTCTCTTTTTTTTTTTAGATTCCTAAGTTTAATATGAGATTTTATATAATGGACACACAAAAAGAAATACTCTGACATCCTTCTCTGTCCTTCAAGGTTCTTCTAGCCCTTAACTTTCTCTAGGCAAGGTCATATCCCAATGGTTTAAGTATTATGTGTGTGCGTTGCATGTTAATTTAATAAGCACACACTCGGCCATATAGGTACATAACCTTTAGAGGACACTTGGCTTTCTTTATTGGTAGCTCTGGGGACATTGATTAGTTGGCGAAAGGAACAAATGACTCTCCTCATGCAGTCGTTACCACAAACAGCTCAGCTTCCAAAGAAACCGTGGGATACACGTCTTCTGAAAAGAAGGGAAGAGGGAAAAAAAAGGAAAAAAAAACAAGAAGCAAAGCACCTTGAGGGGTAAGTTCATGGGAGTGACAGAAAGGAAGTCATATCGAGCGTAGGAATCAGGCGGACTTTCAAAGCTTGAGTCAACACACTTTGCTTGATAAGGTCACGGTGGCAATTTCAGATGTACCAAATGAACTAACGCTTGCAGTCAAACTCTTTTCTTAATCTTCTTTAGACTTTCACCACAGCATCCAATCTGTCTAATTCAATCACACATCAAAGCTTAAACTCACTTTATTTATCTGACTTCTGATTTGATCTCCCTGCTTGGTATTTGTTGTCAAACTCTTAGTATAAAAAAAAAGAAGTTGTAGGTAATTAATTCAGCTTTTACTTACTGTCACATATGGAAATCCGATATATGGCCATATATGAACACTAGCGGAAAGTACCCGTGCTTCGCTAGGGAAGGCAGAACGCTAAGCAATATGGCAATAAGCAGTAAGCACTGAACAGGACTGAATGATCAGAGATCAGAACGTAACGTCAACAAATAACGTACTACCCCTTTGTAGTACCGATACAGGGCAAACTACTTTGAAAATAATTTTTATCGTGCATCTAACATGTAATAAGAAACAATGTACTAAGTTTCATGAGGATCTGTAATGTTATTTCGAAGAATTTACAATGCGTGAGAAATCGCGTTTTTCGCGAGTTAGCTGCGATCCAGGGCGAATTTTTTAAAACCCTTTCTTAGTGAGCACCTAAGACCCAAGAGGAAGGTATGTTCCAAATTTCATTGCAATCCGTTCAGTGGTTTTTGAGATTTCATGATGAGTGAGTGAGTCAGTCAGTGGTATTTGAGCTTTATTTATATATATAGATATGTATAAAATAATAGTTAATATATGTGAACATATAAAACATATTTGTAGTTCTATTATTTAGTTGAAACATACGTAACCGTATATGAATATATTTTCATAGTCCAGCTGCAGATACATTTTATTAAAATACACTCTTAGGTATATGATCTTCTTAGATAAAGTTATGCTGTATAAGATTTGAAAAAGATATTTGCACTAAGATTGCACTGAATACTTTCCAACAGACCTCCAAGTCTCCAGTTCATGTCCTGGCCCTTGAGCTAAGTGCTTGCGGTGCATTTTAACCTCCTTTACTATTCCCTAATCTTCCCCAAACAGGGATAATCTTGAGGTGAATTCTCCCAAGTTAGTGCTTTCATACAAGTCAGAAGTAAACATCTGTAAAAATATCTCAGAATAGCTGTTCATGCGTGTATGTAATTGCCTTTTTTTAAACAGAAACGTAGGGTTTAAAAAGACAGGTTTAAAGGGAATAAATATAAAAAATTAACAATAAATAAAAAAATTATACAGCAACAAAAAGATACAATAATCATTGTTTTTTAACTAACTAAAGGCTGTAATAAAAAAGGCTCCTACCAACAGAATAATCTGCGTTGTACAAAATTATGTAATTAAAATGCATATTATTTTCTTCTCTTCCTGTTCGTTTGGAAAACCCAGCAAATTGCACACAGGTTTTAACATAAATATGAGGAATTTGTTGTAAAAAACTTGTACAATGTGTCTATACACTCTAATATGGGTTGCCAGGTATACACTGAATTCCCTAATGGACATGGAATAGAGAATTTAAATAAGCAGTAGGTATAGGACCTTTCTATACAGTTTACATATTAGTATTGTAGTATCAGTTAAATGAAACACTGTTAAAAGTGTGAGGAGATGAGAAGAGCATGGATCCTTTTTAATTTATTTTTTTTTGGCTTTCTTCAGAACAAGATTAGTGCATCAGGCAGAATTAAATCATTTCAATTAATTAATCATTTAATTAATAATTAAATCATTTAATTAGACAAACTTTTTCTGCAAACTAAGAAAATTTCACTGACACATTATACAAAAGCATATGAAGCCTTTCATATGTCAGATGATACCATTTGCATTTCTGAGAGCTAGACTATATAGATTTTATTAATCTAACTTGTACAAAAGACTCACCTTTTCAATGAAAATAAGGAACCTGAAAAAGCAGGTCAGGAGTGAGAAATGATTTAGAAGTGGTTTAAATGAAAAGGTGATAATAAAAACAGGGTAGATGTCAATATGAGGGAATAGGGGTCACAAAATGACCAAATAAAGACTAAAAACTCCCAAAGGAATTGTATAAGGAAAAAAAAGGAACATTCTACAGTATAAGAGGTGGTTCTGAAGTTATATTATGTTTCTGTAAGACCTGTGGGGCCGTACTCGAGACTCCGTGAATTAGAATGCGTGTGCATGTCAGAAGTGTATGATTGCTCACTCCGTTTGTGTGGGTGTGTGTGTGTATGTGTGTGTGTGTGTGTGTGTGTGTGTGTGTGTGTGTGTGTGTGTGTGTATTTGCAAACAGTCTGCCCGTGTTTGTCTGCACATCTACATGCCACCTCGTCGGCTGTTGTTCTTTGCCCTTCTCAGCATAAATGCCACTCAATCCCCATCGTGAAGAGCATTAAGAATGTCTTCAGCAAAGGGCTCTGTAAACGGGGAACCTCAGAGCACAGCTGTGTTTTTTTTTTTTTTTTTTTTTTTTTTTTACGTGTAGGTGGTACAGCCGGCATTCTCTGGAACCTTGTCCTGGGAAAACCGCTAATTAAGCGACGTCAAAAACACATCAAGCTTGGTATTTCCTCAGAGAAAACTGCAACACAACGCAACACAAACTCAAGCTCACAATAACCTCAAACAAATTCACACTGTTTGTGGAATCTTATATTCCCTTCCCATGCAATGGGTCTGAGATCTCCATTACAAAGTGTTGAATGAGCTGTCTGGCACATTCCCACCTCGTTTCCGGAATGTTCCGGGTGCTTCCTGGTATTATAATGATAAGTAGAGGGAATGTAATATATATTTTCTATGAGCTTTGGTGCTTTAGGCTCTCTGTAGTAATTAGAGACAAGTGTCTCAGAAGAAATGGAAAATTGGAATTAGAGAATGACTGGAATTAAAGAGATTTTGGTAAATAAAATATTTGAATGGAGATCATTATTATTTCTGGAACATCACACAAAATATAAAATCATTATTTTAATTGGACTGCACATTGGATTCTCAAATTTTTTCTACTCCAAACACACCTGGTCCAGTTCATGAGTTAATTAATGAGTTAATCAGCTCTTCATTTGTTGGCTCAGGTGTGATAAAAGTATGGAGAATTAAAAAATCTCCATGCAGGATTGTTTGGCTGCAGTGAAGGTTAGTGTATAGAGGAGATTTTGCTCAACATTGTCTCTTCTGGCTTTTCATGTATACCTTATTGTTATACCTTTTTTAGCTGTTAACCTTTTTAACTGCAATATATATATATATATATATATATCCTCATGAGACCCCAGCTTTGGTTTGGCTTGCATTTTAGATTTCTTCCATCTATTTGGGGTTAGGAAGAACCAATAATTATAATGACCATATATTTTCTTTGAACATGAAGCTCTTTTTGGAAAAAAATTATGTCCACTTATGCGGACACTCGGTCTGTATTTACAGAAAACAATCAAGACACCATTATGTAACAAAATGCAAATATCTTTTATTTACAGTCTGAGCACTGTGCCTGAAAATTTTTCATTGTTACTGTTGCATATATAACTGTTTCAACTTCTTAACATGGATATGGAAAAAGAAAATTTGTAAGAAACAAGCTATCATATCCAAAAATCCTCGACAATTTGCTTATGTTTCGCTTTTGCTTTTTTGTAACACTCTAAAACTTAAATTACTCCAAACTTGGAATTTCCTTTTTGTCTGTGGGAACAGTTGATCACGTTTAACCGTTGTGAAAGACCCTGCGTTTAGTTAGCAAGCACAAGAACACCTTGCATGTTGCACAACAGACTCGAGTTTTCCCAGAACAGCCTGCCACTCTGCAGCGCACTGCATTCTTCAGGTTGACCACCTCTGGAAGATGTGCATTACCCCTATTGCGGACTGAGATGTGAGGCACTTCCTCTACAGGGCACTTTTTCTTTGGCTCTAAATGGTCTGTGTTGTCTTTCTGTTCTGAGAGGTCTGTTCGGTCCTCCTGTGCATTGTTATGTTGGGCCAAGAATGTCTTAGCCACTTCCATTCAAAATTCAAGAAATTGCATGATGCATTTCTTGGTGTGCCGCGTACTGTGTGGTCTTGGCGGTACAGTAGCCAGCTGTTGGCTAAAGCAACATCTGTGAAGTGCATGAGCATCCGAAGCGTCCAGTTCTTGGTACGGACACTCATTCTATAGTAGCTGATCATCCTGTCTGTGAGGTCAACCCCACCCATCTTGTTGTGGTATTCATGAACAATATTTGTTCGTCTGATAGACACATTTCTCTGTCCTGCTTAGTTTCCTCCTTAGGCTCAAACTGGGCTAGTTTGGGGTCAGCTGTGCAGCCCTCCAGCGCACTCCTCATCCTTGCTTAGGTGGTCCTTGAAAGCTTGGTCCTGGTGTTGGCTCTCTAGGGTCATTGTTTGAGCCATCAACCCGCTGGGTCCGGCGTCTGGGAGTGCTTGAAATGGCATTGCTATGGTCTAGGCAACAATAGGTTTGACCATGGCGGCGTTTACGTCTCCGGCTAGCCACAGTGGACTGTGGAGTGGGGTCTTCATCCCCAATACTCTCCTCCTCACTTCTGCTTGGCTCCTGTTGTGGAGGATAATAATCAACATCCTCTATGGGGTCATCAATGTCAAATAAGTCCTCTACCTCTGAGTTGTCCCCAGCAATTGACTCCAGTACTAATTCCAGTGCCTTTGACAGAGGAATTTGCTCTGGAAATGATATCATGATATCATGATATCAAAAACAAAATAAAAATCAATGTAAAGTTATTTATCACACATGCAATGTCAATTTATACAGTTGTAGCCTATTGTAAATGTATGTTTTGTAACAAATTCTTCCCAAACTATGCTTTAACAGTTACAATTTCCCACAAGTCCCATTGTCCACATATGTGGACCTCAAGTTAAGCGGCATAGTAAATCTTTTCTGTTACCAAAATGTTTACAGTTTTTATGCCATATTAATCATACAACACTATTATGCATAACTTAACAAGAATCTACAATGAAAATGTATTAGATTTTTTACCTTGAGGACGTTTTGGTCTCATGTGACTGTCTGACTTTTCAGGTGTGTTCTCCGCCATCTTGAAATTTCTATGTAAAGAGTTTTTTCTTTGTGACACCACCAGGTGGCAGTGTAAGTGTTCATGTTTGTGTAGAACAGGTTCCAGGTACACAGAATTAAGTATTATGGTGCACACAATAAAACATTTTATGTGCACGTATGTGGACACCAGGTCGTAGGAGAATATATATATCTTCTTCTTCTTCTTTCGGCTGCTCCCATTAGGGGTCGCCACAGCGGATCATCCGTCTCCATACCACCCTGTCCTCTATATCTGCCTCTTTTACACCAACTACCTGCATGTCTTCCCTCACCACATCCATGAACCTCCTCCTTGGCCTTCCTCTTTTCCTCCTACCTGGTGGCTCCATCTTCAGCATTTTTCTACCAATATAATTCATGTCCCTTCTCTGCACATGTCCAAACCATCTCAATCTCGCCTCCCTCACCTTGTCACCAAAACATCCTACATGTGCTGTCCCTCTAATAAACTCATTTCTAATCTTGTCCATCCTCGTCACTCCCAACGAAAACCTCAACATCTTCAGCTCTGCTACCTCCAGCTCCACCTCCTGTCTTTTACTCAATGCCACTGTCTCTAATCCATACAACATCGCAGGTCTCACCACAGTCCTATAAACTTTCCCTTTCATTCTTGCAGATACTCTTCTATCACAAATCACTCCTGTCACTCTTCTCCACCCACTCCACCCTGCCTGCACTCTTTTCTTTACTTCCCTAACACACTCTCCATTACTTTGCACTGTTGACCCCAGGTACCTGAACTCCTCCACCTTCTCCACCTCTTCTCCCTGCAACCGCATCACTCCACTGCCCTCCCTCTCATTCACACACATGTACTCTGTCTTACACCTACTGACTTTCATTCCCCTTCTCTCCAGCGCATATCTCCACCTCTCCAGGCTCTTCTCAACCTGCTCTCTACTCTCACCACAAATCACAATATCATCTGCAAACATCATAGTCCAGGGAGACTCCTGTCTGACCTCGTCCGTCAACCTGTCCATCACCACTGCAAACAGGAAAGGGCTCAGGGCCGATCCTTGATGCAGTCCAACCTTCACCCTGAACCAGTCTGTCGTACCTACTGCACACTTTACTGCCATCACACTGTCCTCATACATGTCCTGCACCACCCTCACATACTTCTCTGACACACCTGACTTCCTCATACAATACCACAACTCCTCTCTCGGCACCCTGTCGTACGCTTTCTCTAAATCCACAAATACACAATGCAGCTCCTTCTGTCCTTCTCTATACTTCTCCATCAACATCCTTAAAGCAAATAAGGCATCTGTGGTGCTCTTCCTCGGCATGAAACCATACTGTTGCTCACAGATGGTCACCTCTTCTCTCAACCTGGCTTCCACTACTCTTTCCCATAACTTCATGGTGTGACTGATCAACTTAATTCCCCTGTAGTTACTGCAGGTCTGCACATCTCCCTTATGCTTAAAGATCGGTACCAGCACACTCCTTCTCCATTCCTCAGGCATCCTCTCCCCTTCCAGAATCCTGTTAAACAAAACTCCACTGCCATCTCTCCTAAACATCTCCACGCTTCTACCGGTATGTCATCTGGTCCAACCGACTTTCCATTCTTCATCCTCTTAATCGCTGCTCTCACTTCCTCCTTACTAATCCTATCTACATCCTGCTTCACTAACTCCACATCCTCCAACCTTCTCTCTCTCTGATTTTCCTCATTCATCAGCTGCTCAAAATACTCCCTCCATCTTCTCAACACACTCTCCTCACTAGTCAACACATTTCCCTCTCCATCCTTTATTGCTCTAACTTGCAGTACATCCTTCCCAGCTCGGTCCCTCTGCTTGGCCAATCGGTATAAATCCTTTTCTCCTTCCTTAGTGTCCAACCTCTTATACAGTTCCTCATATGCCTTTTCCTTGGCTTTCGCCACATCCCTTTTAACCTGCTGCCGCATCTCCTTGTACTCCTGCCTACTTTTCTCATCACTCTGTCGATCCCACTTCTGTTTTGCCAACCTCTTCCCCCTAATGCTCTCCTGCACTTCCTCATTCCACCACCACGTCTCCTTGTCTTGCTTTCTATTTCCATATGTCACACCAAGTACTTTTCTAGCTGCCTCCCTCATCACTCCTGCAGTAGTTGCCCAATCATCCGGCACCTCTTCACCACCACCGAGCCCCTGTCTGACCTCTTCCCTGAACCTCACACTACACTCTTCATCCTTCAGTTTCCACCATCTTATTCTTCTTTCAAACCTTACTTTCCTCCTCTTCTTCTTCGCCTCCAAAACCATCCTACAGACCACCATCCGATGCTGTCTAGCTACACTGTCCCCCGCCAACACCTTACAGTCTCCAATCTCCTTCAGGTTGCATCTCCTACACAGAAGATAATCCACCTGTGTGCACCTTCCTCCACTCTTATACGTCACCCTATGATCCTCCTTCTTCTTAAAATACGTGTTCACCACTGCCATTTCCATCCTTTTAGCAAAATCTACCACCATCTGCCCTTCCACATTCCTCTCCTTAAAACCATACCTACCCATCACCTCCTCATCACCTCTGTTCCCTTCACCTACATGCCCATTGAAGTCTGCCCCAATCACCAATCGTTCTTTCCTAGGTACACCATCTACCACTTCATCTAATTCACTCCAGAATCTTTCTTTCTCCTCCATCTCACAGCCAACTTGTGGAGCATAGGCACTGATGACATTTATCATCATCCCTTCAACTTCCACCTTCACGATCATCACCCTATCAGAAACTCTCTTCACCTCCACTACACTCTTACTGTACGCTTCCTTCAGAATCACCCCTACACCATTTCTCTTCCCATCCACACCATGATAAAACAGTTTAAACCCACCTCCAATGTTCCTGGCCTTACTCCCTTTCCACTTGGTCTCCTGAACACACAACACATCTACCTTTCTCCTCTCCATCATATCAGCTATCTCTCTCCCTTTACCCGTCATAGTACCAACATTTAAAGTACCAACCCGAACCTCTACTCTCCTACACTGCTCCTTTTCCTGCCGTCTCTGTAGACGCCTTCCTCCTCTCCTTCTCCTCCTTCGGCCAACAGTAGCCCAATTTCCACCGGTACCCTGTCGGCTAACGATACCTGTGGCGGTCGTTGTTAACCCGGGCCTCGACCGATCCGGTATGAAATTCTCATTTGTGATCCGCATATTTGATTTGGCACATGTTTTACGCTGGATGCCCTTCCTAACGCAACCCTCCCCATTTACCCGGGCTTGGGACCGGCACTAAGAGTACACTGGCTTGTGCCCCCCTAATGGCTGGGTTATATATATATATATATATATATATATATATATATATATATATATATATATATATATATATATATATATATATATATATTACACAGTGGCAGGTGCTTTCTTGGCCGCTTTCTCTGACGCTCCCGGCTTAAATCGCGCACATATGGTGCTCGTTTAGCATCATCACCAGCTCCTATTTAAACTTCCACACTCTCACCGTCCGTTATTGCTGGTATATGTTGGTTCACGGCGGTCGTTGTTATCGATCATGCGTATCCCGGTTCGTGCATTCCCACCGGCACTCTCTCACCGGCTGCGCTTTTCTTCCTAAAGCGCATCGCGGATTTCCCCCCGATCCTGCCGGTGTTCATTCTATGCTTTTACTGCTCATCCAACATTCCATGCTGCGCTCCTACAAAGCACGGCTTTCGCCTCCCGTTCATCGCATAACATTTAACAACAAAGGGCATATGTGCACTAATTAACAGCAGAGATTCACCAGTATACAATACAACACCTGTAGCATCTGTAAGGCTTGATTTTTCCGCCACTTCCGCGAGTTCTTCTGCGGCTGCACAGTGCTGATCGAGATAACTGACGTTAAATGGCAAATTTTCCCCCCCTTGTACTTGAGATATCAGGGTTCGGCGACATAAAATCGACATAACCGATTAAAAAATGCTTAGACAAAACGAGAATTTGGCGGTTCCACTTCAAAAACGTCGACTTAATAGGGTTGTCGAGGTAACCGAGGTCGAGATAACCGGGTTCCACTGTATGTATATATATATATATATATATATATATATATATATATATATATATATATATATATATATATACCAGGCTGCTTGTACTTGTGCTGCTTGTGCTGCTTGTGTCATATTTCCAAACGAAGAAACCATTTTCACACTCTCACTTTCACTTATTCTGAAAATATAATTTAAAACCACTACTATAACTAAATGTTGGTCAAGGATACTAACTTTAGACTATGTATAAAAAAACCTACATTGGATGGTTATGAGGACATCGTTTGATTAGGTAACTAGTTTGCTACCTCCACCATGTTCACATCAATTTTTAAATAAGTGTAAAAAGTTTTCAATTAGGATGTTTGTCAAGAGTCGTTTGACATTGTCCAAAAGTTATAAAGTTGAATGCAGTATAAATGTAATGTAAGTGCCTATAAGTTTCCTCCTAATAATTTTAAGTTTATCCAAATAATTAAGCCAGGGCAACTGTGACAAGGTAAAACTCATGAGACGGCATGTGGAAGAAACGAGAGAAAACCCATCCTCGTCTGGGTGGCACTGAATGGCCATTCATTATCATTACAGTGTAGTTGAGGTGTATTTTTCAGTGATAGGTGCTTAGAAGCAGAACTGTTCATGCATTATAATATACGTTCAGGAATATTCTCACATTTCAATGTCTATAGTTTTTACAGAAAGGTGCAGAACAAAACAAAAGCATTCAATAAGCAGTAGTTATATGGGAAATAGTGGTGACTGGTGGTGATATTAAATGGGTGTGTGTGTAGACTTTTGTCTAAACTGTAAAGAGTCCACCAATGCATTTACTTAAGTCTCGATGATGATGATAAAGACAATAATAATAATAATAATAATAATAATAATAATAATAATAATAATAATAATAATAATAATAATATCATCATTATCATCATTATCATCTGTATTGTTATTAAATAGACATTTATCGGTCATTCTGACAACTTTTGCTTTCTCCTCCAAACACATTTAAAATTTCAGATGATGAGAAATAAAGCATCCACTTTAATAATGTTCACTAAAGCTCTGACTGAGTCTCGAACATCTCCAAAAGATAATTGCTCTTATGGAGATTAAAAGTAAGGGAATGCCACTCTGGGTAATTACCTGACATGAATGACACTGATTGGCTGTGTGAGTCCACAGCACTGGCCTTGTTACAGTCAACCCACATCTTTACTTCACGTCGTTGTGTGTTTCTTCTTCTTCTTACAACTGCTGGTGGTACTTTTGCACTTGGTTTTACAAAAGTCCAATAAATACAATATTCAACAAAATGTTTGTCAACAGAAAAGAACACATGGACTGATATTGTCTTCTTTCTTTTAGAGGGGAAGGTCTGATTCGTAGTCCGTCTAGACCATTTATATAACCAGCCCTGATGGGTAGAAATGTCAAACGTAAACAGTATAGCTACAGAAAACTCACATAACCAATTAGTGCATTCATGGTGAGCTGGAAAGCATCTCAAAATGCATAACATGCAGCCCTGAGCTGGAGAGGCTACAAGAACAGAAGATCAAATCAGGTTCAACTACTGTCAGCCAACACCAGGAATCTGGACACACTGGACACAGGATTACCCAACCAGACATCACTGTGTTGTTATATACATGTGTGTAGTTTGATTGTAATTTCCTCTGACAAAGAAATGATCAGCTAGCAGCAAACTCTTTGTTTACTCAGAAAAGAATACTAGAACACCAGCTGTCCAAGTAGAGTCGCACATAGCAAGATTTACCCCACGCATACTCTACTGTATGTATAAAACCATTGTGTCTTGCGTTACGAACAAGCTGCTGATATGACAATGATGCACTGGCACAGTGAGGCATCCGTTAAGTAATGTGAGAAAAAGGTGTTAAAGGTCAAAGTCTGAAAGATATTACATGGGAAATAAACTTCATAGAGTGGAAGAGACAAGTAAAATGTACATAGATAGGGAGAGAAAAAAGGGTGGAGTTGCAGTTTATACTTGGAACTGAAAATCTTTGGCATGTGGAAATGAGTTTGTCCAGTTAGCATGCCTGGCTTTGAAATATAAAGCTGGCTTTGGTGGGTTGGCCGCATTATCCACAGGGCATGTGTCCAGCTTTCCGGGCCTGTGCTGTAGGCTGATAAAGCAGCCAGCAGTCCGAGAGCCTGTCTGACCAAGTGGTAGCGTGTTAAGCTTGATCAACTTGGCAATAAAAACACAAAGGACGTAGCTTGTCTGACAAGGTGAAATTCACCCGTCGATTTTAAACAGCTTTCAAGATTCATTTAGTAATGAGTTGGAGTTGGGTTTTGAAAGTTAAACTTCTTTTGCTACAGGAACCTTTTTTTGATACAGGAGTTTTGCACTGAGATTTTGCTTCTTTAGCTTCAATAATTTTTTATTTTTTTTTGTGGAAAATTGTACTTCAATTTTAATGATATTACGCATCATAATTTCAAGATAAATTTTACTTTAAATTGTACTTTTTAGTTCACTATATAAAAAAAATAACATAATTCCTTACTATTTCAAAGTAAAAACATAAATTGATTTAATTTTTAAAAGATTTCAATAAGCCTGGATAGGGAGAATTTAATGCCACCACAACAAAAGACGTCCTATATTATTTTGTGTTAACAGTTTGGGAATAAACCGCATAGTGGCACACTGTCATGGTCAACAAGGCCTTCTCTGCTGGCCTAAACTCTATTAGAATCACTGATTTATGTAAAAAAAAAAAAAATCCATGAATATGTATTACATTTTTCCCAGTAGTCTAGTCTTTCCATTTCATAGCGTTTCTCTCGGGTGTGCTGCTGCAAGAAATTTACATTGCACTTATTATCCAATTAGATTTTAGACGTCAGATCATGTTTTGCAGTAAGGCCTTCAGGAATTAACAGTAACTCTTGGTAGCTTCAAATCCATCCATTTTCACGTCCTTCGATTGGATGGTCAAAGAGCGGACTGGTCAGAGCTACCAAACAGCATTTGTTGCAAACTGCAAAAGCTCAAATATATTTGTGTGGATTTAATAGTGTTTTTTTTTATTCCACAATTGCTGGCAGTAAGAAATAATTTAGTCACAGATACACTTTTACAAGACAAAGAAAAGCTGGACAGCGTGAGGAAAGGTTGGCCAAAACAGTTCAGAACAGTTGTTAAGCTTCTTCATGAACTTTTGCAGTTCCTTTCTTGTAGAATTTGCACAGGAAATTCTCAGGAAAATCGTATTGCGCAGAGGAAATGCAGAAAAATACACTGAAAGGGTATCTTAGGAGGTTAATATCGATGCTTCTGCTAGAGATGATGTATGCAGTTGCAGTTGCAGTGCAGTTGTGGCTACAGTGAAAGGAGACTTCTTGAATTGTGTTTATTGGTTTTCTTGCTTTAGTAACGGCATTCATTCTTGTTGCGTGAGATTCCTGTCTGTGATGCAGTGCTCTGTTATACTGCGTTTCGCTATAATATTGATGGTTTCTATAGCCGTGGTGTCATAATGAAGATAAGATAAGATAAGATAAGATAAGATAAGATAAGATAAGATAAGATAAGATAAGATAAGATAAGATAAGATAAGATATGATAATTATGCCAAAATATGACAAATATCAAGCAGAGACACAGTATAAATATATACATTACAGTATAAAAATACAAAAGAAAAAAAATGATTTAGGTAGGAAACCACTGAAGGTGTCCCAAAACTTTTGTCCATAATGTGTTGTTCTCAGAAGCACAAAGAATTTCTTTTGCTCAAGTAGGGACGTAAAAGGAGTACTGTAACTGTAACTGAGGTCATATTTAAGCAGGATATGTTTAGTAGGATATGTTTATGAGTGCAGGAATGTACAGTATACCTTTTTCACCACTTGTATAGCTGAATCTGAGACTTTGAGTACATTTTTTTGTCTTCTATTCATTAAGATGATGGTGAATGCCGCCGTAAAATAGTGGCTGATAAAAAAATCAAAAGCTTTTGCTCGTAGTACTTTTTTTTGTTGACTATATAAAACTGTTTGAAAGTGAAGGACATCTGAAAAAAATATAAAATAATTCCAACCCCAGCAAAACATTTTATCGCAAGGCTTACAAATTTGCGATTTTCGAAAATCCTGTGGATTAAATATATCTTTATTGATCAGACGTTCGAAGGTGTTACTCTCAAAGGATTTGATAGGATTTAATACAAGACCAGTTGAACGCAATTACAAGCACAGTGGGTGTAGTCATGTGTGAAAGGCTATTTGTCCACTGTAGAAGCTCTTTTGTACCCTCTTATTCTTTTGGAATTCATTACTGGCCTTTTTTCATTTAGGTTTTTTTTTTTTCTGTGCATGAGACTTTATGAGAAATTATGATGTTCCAGTCTCACACATAGAGCTTGCTTGCACTATGGGGTAAGCTGGCATGACCGCTTTGCATTCTGCTACTGCCGACGCAAATTCAAAGCTTTATTCTGCTTTCTGGCAAGGGACGCTTTGTGCCTCGGCTGCCTTTGCACGCCATTTTTAAATGGGTGCACCTCCACAGGCACTTGCTCAGTTTCTCAAACGCTAATACACATACACACTCAGAGAGAGAGACAGAGAGAAGAAAAAACCTATACAAGCAAACCCAAGACGTTTTTGTTTCCCCAAACCAATTTGTTTCTGCCAATATCCGTCTGATGGATGGGTTTTTATTATCATGCCACAGCAACAGATTGAAAGATTTCCTTGCTGTTGCTTCTACTTTTGTGCAGTGTGGTGGCGTTTGCCCTGGATTTAATCAAAAACCGGCAGACGTGCACTCACACTCACACAAACTCACACACAAACACACACACAATTATAGGGCAGGGAATTGGCAGAAAAAGTGCACATAGATCAGAGAGAGAAAATAAAAGCCTGGGTTCCAAATAAGGCTTTTCTGGTTCCATTCACATTAGCTCAGTCTATACTGGTGTATGTATGTGTGTCAAAAGTCTTATAATGATGAGATCCCTGCTCTGTCTCGCATTCCAATCCTCATGAACATGGTTTAAAAACTGATTTCCATCCTCTAAAGCCAGGAGCAGCTGCCAGTCAGTGGAAGCTTTCAATTTCCCAATTCGTCCATGAGCGAGACGAGGAAGATGAAACTGGCTTCGTGAATCATGGATCAGATCAGATCAGATTTTTTTGTTTTTGTAGTTCTTCTCTGCGATAACACCACAGATATAAGGGAAAGTGGGTGGCCTATGATTTGGCTTTGGGAAGGTAGGATGTAAAAACTTCTCCACATACGCACTCATTACATAGAGAAGGCACATGTACACGCTATTTTTTTTTCTGACTTCCCCCGTATTCTGACACACAAATCATAGACTCTGGTGCTCTCTGGCATTCGCACTGTGAAAAGCGATGTCCCTCGAGGGCCCGGAGTAATCTCTGACTGCATGAGAATGATGAGAGGGAAAGGAGCCATGATGGCCATGATGCTTCTTTGAGCTGGATTGATTTCTCTTTCTTTGTAAAGGCAGTGGGAGGAAGAAGTCCTTTATGCGAACCCACACGGTCTTTAAGCTTCCAGATGATTGTGTGGGTGTGAGTGTTTTACAAGAACTGGGACATGGCAATTTATATATTTTTTTTTTCCTACCCTTTTCTGACGTACATGAATAATTTGATGGTGATACACAGTAGATAATAAACACTACCTCATCACATCAGGGTTTTTTTTCAATGCAACAAACACAAATTTCAAATATACATTATATAAACAATGGTATTGGGACACCAGACATTTCCAGCGATATGTGTTGTTCTTCCTCAGGCTGTTAGCACAGGGTTGGAGGCATTAAATTTTATAGGATTTCTATGGATGCTGTAGCATCGATTGTTCCCTGTTTCAGCATGGCAATGTCCATGTGCATAAAGCGAATTTCAGAAAGATATGGTCTATCTTACTCAGACCTCAACCTAATTGAACACCTTTGGGATACATTTTATCGCAGGTCTTCTCACACAACATCAGTAGATTAGATGAGATTAGATTAGATTAGATTCAGCTTTCTTGTCATTGCATCTAAACACTGGTAGCAGTGTAAGATATTTACATATGTACAGGCTGGTAAGACTATAATATATGATATATTATATAAATAATGACAGATGAATAAACAATATGAAATTAACAATATGAATATAAGTAAACAGTGTAAAATGATATGGAAAGTGCAAAAAGGCTGTTATATGCATTGTGTGCAACATAGGCAACAGTTATTATAGTGCAATTTTTAGTATTACAGCGTGTGTAAAGTATATTATGAGCAGTGCAACATAGAGTACGATTACCCAGTGTACAATATTCAGTTCAGTGTGTGTTTGTGTGTGTGTGTGTGTGTGTGTGTGTGTGTGTGTGTGTGTGTGTGTGTGTGTGTGTGTGTGTGTGTGTCTGGGTTGGGGGGGCATGGTAGTGAGGGGTAGGTGGTGCTACCGGTGTGTAGAATTCGGCATATAAACATCTGTGGGAAAAAACTGTTCCTGGAACTGCATGTCTTGGTCCGGAGGTCCCTGTAGCGCATCCCAGAAAACAGGTGGACAAACAGTTTATTTGCAGGGTTAGAGAAGTCCTCTGTGATGTTGTACAGTGCCCCGAGAAAGTATTTACAGCGCTTCACTTGTTCTGCATTTTGTTATATTACAGTCTTATTTTAAAATGGATTAATGTCATTATGTTCCTCAAAATACCCCATAATGACAACATTAAAGAAGTGTTTTTGACATTTTTTGCGGAAATCTTATAAATAAAACATAAAATTAAAAAAATCGCATGTACATAAGTATTCACTGCCTTTGCTCGATACTTTGTTAAGGCACCTTTCGCACCTTCCTTTTTAAGTATGATGCTACAAGATTGACACACTTGTTTTTTGGGCAGTTTCTCCTATTCTTTTTTTTTTCCAAAATCTATCAAGCTACATCAAGTTGGTTCACAGCCGTTTTTAGATCTCTCCAAAGATATTCAATCGTGTTTAAGTTTTTTCTCTAGTCAAGGACATTCACAGAGTTGTCCCTTAGCCACTCCTTTGTTATCTTGACTGTGTGCTTAGGGTCGTTGCCTTGAGCCTAGCGCCTGCTCTGGAGCAGGTTTTTATCAAGGATGTCTCTGTACATTACTGCATTCATCTTTCCCTCGATCCTGACCAGTCTCCCAGTTCCTGCTGCTGCCACCACCATGCTTTACTCTAGGGACGGTATTGGCCAGGTGATGAGCACTTCCTGTTTTTCTCCAGACATGACTCTTGGCATTCAAGCCAAAGAATTCAAGAATTTTGTTTCTCATGGTGTCTGTTACTCCAGGAGGTGGTAATGTGCCTGTTACAATCCTGTCTACAGACAATTCCTTGGACTTCATGGCTTGGTTTGTGTTCTAACATGCACCGTTAACTGACCTTATATACTGTAGACAAGTGTGTGCCTTTCCAAATCATGTCCAATCAAGTTTTTACAGTAAAGGCTGTGAATACAAGATTTCAAACATGTTGTCATCATGTTGTCATATGGTGTATTGTTTGTAGAATTTTAAGAAAATTAATAAATGTAATCCATTTTGGAATAAGGCTGTAACATAACAAGATGTTGAGGTTT
The DNA here is from genome assembly GCF_946808225.1 of Silurus aristotelis. Lineage (NCBI taxonomy): Eukaryota > Metazoa > Chordata > Actinopteri > Siluriformes > Siluridae > Silurus > Silurus aristotelis. The sequence continues at coordinate 6,347,672 of NC_139583.1, forward strand.
TTGTTGAGAGTGATGAGGATAAACAGGATTAGGAATTAGTGTATTAGAGGGACAGCGCATGGAGGACGTTTTGGAGACAAGGTAAGGGAGGTGAGATTGAGATCGGTAGGAGAATGCTGAGAATGGAGCCAAAAGGATCGAGAAAAAAAAGAAGACAAGGGAGGAGGTTTATGGATGTGGTGAGGAAAAACATTCAACAAGGTTGAAAGAGGCAGATGTAGAGTACAGGGGGTATGGAGACGGATGATCCGCTGTGGTGACCACTAATAGGAGAAGCAGAAAAAAGAAGATAACAAAATGTGTATAAAGTGAAGCTCTGTGAATACTTCCCGGATGCATTGTATGCTTTCTTAAGACATAATTTCCTTTCATCAGTCTTTGGGAATAAAGTTTTCACAATTTGTTAGGCAGTTCTCATGACCCTAAGCAGTGCTTTCCAGTCTGACATGGAGCATTTTCTCTAATAAAGCTGGTCAGGGTGCTCTCAATGGTGCAAGAAAGATGGTTATTTTTTAGAGCCCTCAGGAAAAAGAGGTGCTGGTGAGCCTTTTTGACCAGACTGTAGCTGTTTTTTGTGTACCAGACCTTGCTAACATTCTTGTGCCTGAATGACCACAAATCTCTACAACCACACTCTATTATCTAGTGGAACATCTTCCCAGAAGACTGGAGGTTATTATAACATCAAATTGGGTCTAAAAGTGGAATGGGGTCAGTTTTATGGTCAGGTATCCACAAACCTATCTATATTTTTCTTGTTTTATAATGCAATACTTTTCTTTTTTTAATGACATAAAAATAGCCAAGTAATAGTTTTTGATTTGTTGAATATAAAGTTACACAAACGCACAACTACTGCTATCTCCACTAGCTGGTATTGCCTTATATAACAATTTAACTTTTTTTTTTTTCTTTATATTTTTTGAAATTATGTACTAGGCATTAAAGAAAAAGAACTCTCCTCCAAAAGGTCTTGAATGTTTTTCATTTATACCCTACGGAGGAAAAAATGGTACATTTACTTTTACATGTACAGCATTTAGCAGACATTTTTATATCCAGATATAGCTGCTTTGTGCTTCTATTAGTGTTTTGTTCAAAAACTTATCCTCAAGTGCTTAGTGCTCTTTTAAGTGGTTAGGGTCGCATTCAGAGTTATGTTAAAGCAGTGAGGACTTAAAAAGGTCTGCTCGATTCTAACTTTTTATTAAAATGTCTGCTTATTTTTTTTTTTATCATGCAGTGCACCTGTGCAGTTTTTTTTTTTTTTTTTCCATTGTCATGTCACAACACATTCATATATTTTTTTTACAATTTTTGTTGAGCCAAGAGGCCCAAAATCTATTCCAGCCTGTACACAAATCGAGGTCCATGAAGACATGTTGTTTTTGTCTGGTTTGAAGTAGACAAATCTGTACAGAACCTTGAACTCAACCTCACTGGAACCTCTTATAATGCATTTGAAAGCTTACTGTATCTGATGTCATATAACCCACAATAACACCTTATTGCTGAAAAAAACACCAATTTAAACATCCACATTTTAAAATGAAATAGAGAGCCCTCTCAGAAGAATGTGCACTTAATAGACAAACGTTTGTGGACACCAAACAATAAGATTCGTATGTGCTTTTTGAACAACCGACTCGCAAATTAGGTCCCATTTGCTGCACTAATAACATCCACTCTACTGGGAAGACGTTCCACTAGATTCTAGAGTGAGCTTGTGGATATTTGTGAAATTTTATTTAGCCACATTGGTGTTAATGAAGTCAGGTACTAATGTAGGGTGAGGAGACCTTGGGTGTTTAATAGGGTTGAGGTCAGTACTCTATAGCAGGCCACTCCATCCCATGTTAACCATATTCTTTATGGAGCACACTGTGCAGAGACAGGCTGAGGCAAACGGAGATCTTAAAGAGGGGCTTCAGGATCCTGGTGGAGACGGTACGCAGCACATCGCCCACAACGAGGATCATAGTTTCAGGACCTCTTCCCACTTACCAGCGAGGGGCTGAGAAGTTTAGTAGACTTTTAGCTCTAAATGAATGGTTACAGTCATGGTGTCGAGAACATAAACTTCTCTTTGTTAATAACTGGAACTGTTTCTGGGAGCGTCCTAGGTTCTTCCGCCCTGATGGCCTGCACCCCAGCAGAGTTGGAGCAGCAGTGCTATCAGATAACATCTCTAGGATACTTCACACCATCTGACTGGTAAGACATCAGGAAATCTTCAACTATCAGAACACGCATACAACAGACCAAATAGTTACAAGTTCACACACAGCCCAGTTTATAGAAACCATATCTATTCCTCGTGTAGTAAAACCAAGAATTAAATACACAAGATCCAGAAATAATCTTATTGCAGTTAAAAAAAAAATAATAAATTGTCTTTTAAACATTAGATCACTTGCACCCAAAGCACTGATTGTAAATGAGATGATCACAGATAATAATCTCGATGCACTCTGTCTCACTGAGACCTGGATTAAACCAGGTGATTATATGGGTCTAAACGAGTCGACACCGTCAGGATATGTTTATAAGCATGAGCCCCGTCAGACTGGTCGTGGGGGTGGTGTAGCAACCATTTATAGTGCCTCTCTTAATGTTAGTCAGATATTAGGATTCAGCTTTAAATAATTTGAAGTGCTCGTTCTTAAAGTTGTACTTTCAGACATGCATAGAAAACTCGCTCTGGTAACCGTGTACAGACCCCCAGGACCCTACGCTGATTTTCTTCAAGAGTTTGCTTGTTTTCTATCCGATCTCTTGATCAATTTTGATAAAGTGCTGCTTGTAGGAGATTTTAATATTCATGTAGATGATGTAAACGATGCTCTAGGATTATCATTTGTTGACTTATTAAACTCTTTTGGGGTTAAACAAAACGTCACCAGACCAACTCACGGAGCAGACGTCACTGATATCGATATTTTCCTCAGAGTGATGACATCACAGACCATTACCTTATACTGTACACACTACCGATAGAGCAGATTAGCCGTGTTGCACCACGTTATCAACCCGGTAGGACTATTGTTCCAACCACTAAGGACAGATTCATAAATAACCTGCCTGATTTATCTCAATTTCTCACTAAACCCATAACTGATAATAATCTTGATGAAATAACTAACAACATAAACCTTATCCTCACTAGCACATTAGACACCGTTGCCCCCATCCGGTTAAAAAAGGTTAGAGAACAAGCACCTGCACCTTGGTATAATAGTCATAAGCATGCCCTCAAGAGAAAAACACGTAATCTGGAGAGAAAATGGAGGAAAACTAAATTGGAGGCATTTAGAATTGCGTATAAAGACAGTATGCTCAGCTATACAGACAGGCGCTAAAAGCTGCTAGAGCTGAACACCTGAGCAAACTAATAGAAAACAACAAAAACAATCCCAGGTTCCTTTTCAGTACTGTAGCTAAACTACAAATCAGGGCTATTAAAATTGTGTTCCATCACAGTTTAGTAGTGAGGACTTTATGAATTTCTTCACTGAAAAAATAGATAACATTAGAAAAACAATTGTGGCAGTTCAAACTCTGACACCATCTCCTGAGACAGTGTTACCTTCAACTCCACAACTCCACTGTTTTACATGTATAGGACAGGAAGAGCTGTATAATGTTATTGCCAAAGCTAAATCGACAACATGTCAGTTAGATCCAATTCCTACTAAATTACTGAATGAAGTGTTATATACAACTGGTGAACCTCTTCTGAATATTATTAACTCTTCACTATCGTTAGGACATGTCCCTAAATTCCTCAAGTTAGCAGTTATTAAGCCCCTCATTAAAAAACCTAATCTGGATCCAAACACGCTATCGAATTACAGACCAATCTCAAATCTCCCATTTATGTCTAAGATTTTAGAAAAGATTGTCGCTGCCCAGTTATGTTCCTACCTGCAAGAGAACAATATCTTTGAAGAATTTCAGTCAGGTTTTAGGCCCCATCATAGCACAGAAACTGCTCTAGTTAAAATCACTAATGACCTGCTTTTAGCTTCAGACCAAGGCTTCATCTCGCTGTTGGTTCTACTAGATCTTAGTGCTGCATTCGACACTATAGACCATGATCTCCTCCTAGATCGCTTACAAAATTACATAGGTTTAAATCCTACCTGTCCGATCGTTACCATTTCGTAGATTTAAATGGAGAGCTATCCAGGCTAATGCAAGTAAATTATGGCGTGCCGCAAGGTTCAGTTTTAGGACCCCTGCTCTTCACAATATACATGCTTCCGTTAGGAAATATTATTAGAAGGCATGGAATTATCTTCCATTGTTATGGTGATGATACTCAGCTATATATCTTATCTAAACCAGGCGATACAGCTCAATTAACTCAGATAACTGAGTGTGTTAAGGAAATAAGAGATTGGATGACCCATAACTTTCTAAATTCTTTTAAATTCTGATAAGAATGAGATTTTGCTCATCGGCCCAAAAACTAGTATACAGAAGCTCCAGCATCTCAACCTGCATATAGACGGATGTTCTGTAACCACTAGTTTAACGGTAAAAGACCTGGGAGTTATTTTAGACAGCAACTTGTCTTTCAAATATCATATCAACCAAGTTACAAAAACAGCCTTCTTTCACCTTAGAAATATTTCTAAGTTAAGAAACATGTTGTCTATATCCGATGCAGAGAAGCTCGTCCATGCGTTTATGACCTCCAGAATAGACTATTGTAATGCATTACTAGGTGGATGTCCTGCATCATTAATAAACAAGCTTCAGTTAGTCCAGAATGCGGCAGCCAGAGTTCTCACAAGGTCAAGAAAATATGATCACATAACCCCAATCCTATCATCCCTACATTGGCTTCCTGTTAAGTTTCGAATAGACTACAAACTATTACTTCTCACTTATAAAGCACTAAATGGTTTGGCTCCCATGTATCTATCCAGTCTTTTAACACGCTACAATCCGCCACGCTCCCTGAGATCTCAAAACTTTGGGCTTCTAGTAGTTCCTAGAATAGCAAAGTCCACTAAAGGCGGTAGAGCATTTTCACATTTAGCTCCTAAACTCTGGAATAGTTTTCCTGACAGTGTTCGGGGCTCAGACACACTCACCCAGTTTAAGTGTAGATTAAAAACATATCTTTTTAGCAAAGCCTACACATAACACACATCACATATCATAACTTTGTGCTCCAGAACATCTGATCACATACACATTATCAACGTGTGCTGTTAATATCATGAACAGCAGCTATGCTAATTCCTCTCCACTGCTTCTCTTTCTCTCCCCATCCCGAGACACCCTGAGGTTTGGCCAGCTCCAGTCACCTCCCACCTCGTGATGATTACGGACCTTTGAAGAAGTAGATGCCAAACTCGCAAACATCCCGAACCATCTGGAGACGTACCAGTGCCATTTGGATCCCGCTACATGTGTGGAGTTTGACATTGGACCTCCTGGAGTGTTTAAAGGCTCAGGCATGGAGAAGCTGATGCTGGATCTGTGATGATCACAAATGCTGAGCTTATAAAACTAGGAGCTACTAACCATATAGACTGTATAAGACTGCAGAAAGAACATCACTTATAATCTTATACTCCAGTACTCATGTTAGTTCTCACTCTCCAGTGTTCTGTATTGTTGAAAGATTTATGATCAAACTCTTGATGTCACCCAAATAAGGATGGGTTCCCCTTTTGAGTCTGGTTCCTCTCAAGGTTTCTTCCTCATAACATCTAAGGGAGTTTTTCCTTGCCACAGTCGCCATCAGCTTTCGGCTTGCTCATCAGGGACAAATTCACACCATTCACCTTAACTGTTGATTTGTGTAAAGCTGCTTTGAGACAATGTCTGTTGTGAAAAGCGCTATAAAAATAAACTTGACTTGACTTGACTTTTGGTGGTATTTTGTATGGTTATGAAATTCGAATGTGTTAAAGACAGGCTACTTTATTACAAAAACTGGACTTGAGTTTGAGGTCAGAATCATGCATCAATAAGATATTCCTGCTTCTGTTGAAAACGTCTAAATAACAGGGTGTTCAATTAATTTCCTATGGTTAAGAGGTCAAATTTAATAACTATATACAGTAAATAAAAAATGAAATAAAACAGTCTCGGTTTTCTCAACGTTACTACTATGATCACTCCTATTGATTAAGGGCAGTATTTGGTCTGCAGTGTTACATTAAAACATTACATTTCTAAAGCTACAAGTGGGTTTTTTTGCTTCCTTTTTTAAATAAGTCTATTGTTGAAAGCGCTACACAAATCAAATTAAATTGACTCTCACCTTCAGTCTTTGGCCTTGGTTTCGCTTTAATGATTGTAACTTTGCTTTCCTGGTCCTTGACACCTTGTAACAGCAAGCGATGCCTTGATAGGGATAATCAGCCTCGTTAATCAGTTTGATTTTAATGGTTTGTGTATTTGTGTGTATCGGTGTGTTTCTCTGAACACTGCTCTGTGCACCCACTCATCAAGATGATTAGCATTGAAGATTGCATTAATTATCACTGGAGCTTTTATAAGCCTGCCGCTTGGCCCCCGTGTCACCCTTTTTGTGTCAGCATCCTAAAGACAACGGAAGGGGAAGGTCACAACATTGTGATTTACCTTGCTGCGATTTGGTGAAAATAATCTTCGGCTTGGAATTAAGTGTTAATTTGCACTGTAATAATAACAAATCAAGTTGAACAACTCTTGTTTTTCCTCACACAGTAGGGGGGTAAATTCTGGCTATTTGAAACAAAGTTTAGAAACATAATTGTTATTAATTTTATTGTTTATATACACTATATGGACATGATGTCTTTAAAAACCTATGGCTGGTCCAGTCTAGGACCTTCAGAGTTGGCTCTGTGTTATCTTGGCTGTGTGTTTAGGGTTGTTTTCATGTAAAAACGTGAACCTTTGGCCCAGACTGAAGCCCTGAGGGCTGTGCAACAGGTTTATATTAAATATTTATCTGTAATTTACTTTATTCAGGTTTCTCTCACTCCTTCACTGTTGCATGATGTTGCCACCATCAGGCTTCACTGTTGAGCTGGATTTGGGTAGGTGATGAGCGGTGCCCAGTTTTCTCCAGACATAATGTTTAGAATTGAGCCCAAACAGTTCAGTCTTGCTTCCATCAGACCAATGAATCTGGTTCCACACAGTCTGAGAGTCCTTCAGTAGGCTTCCATGGGTTTTGCACTGGGAAGAGACTTCCATCTCTGTCTTTATGCTGCAAAGAGTCTGAATACTTTTGAAATTTCAGGGTTTAAAAATAACAAAGAAATAGACATTTGTTAAGTTTTCACTTTGTCATTTTGGGGTACTGGGTGTAAATAAATGAGAAAAAAAGTTTTCCACTGTAAAGGAATTCATGGTGAACTGCAAGAGACTGTTAAAGATCACATTTATGTTGTTTATAACATATATTAGTACCAATATACTAAAATCTGTCATTATTGCCATTATCTCTGTATTAAATTAATTTTGGAGAATTAAGAGAATTAAAAAACAAATACTTATAATCAATATCAGTGTGTGTGTGTGTGTGTGTGTGTGTGTGTGTGTGTGTGTGTGTGTGTGTGTATATATATATATATATATATATATATTACAGTAATTCCCCGTAAACAAAATAAACAGACGATAACAAAAATGTTATGTATACAGTACTGTACTGCATTAACATTTTACTTTATTTTATAATTATTAATTATATTTGTATTAAAAAAAATATATTATTTCAACATAAAACTATATAAAAAAATTCCCTATATGTTTTTTGGTCTTTCGTGCTATCTGTGAAAGACCATAAAAATCAGCCAAACAAATTAGATATGTGGCAAATGTACATTATTCTTAACCTACTTTCTTACTTTCTAGTTATACTTTAATACTTTATTTTATTTGTATTTATTTCATTTGACTTTTTCATCCTTAAAATCTATTTCTATTTTTCATGTTTACATGTTTACAGTCATTAAAAGCATTTCATTACATGTTGTTTTCAGTATGAATGTGTATTTGACAAATAAAATTTGAATTTATCTTTGGGAAATTATCCTATTTCTGTACCAGTAGCATTTTACTGTACTGTCAGGTCACTCTACACTATTCCATCATGGATTATTTCCCCCTATCGGCACACCCCTAAGTGTGTTATTCTATAATTGAGACTGTTGCCTGCTGTTTCTAGTTAATTCAGGTTCATTGCTGCTGTGCTGGATGCAAGACTCTAAAGAATAAAGCACATATATGGCGCTGTGTATTTGAAATCCACAAGAGCTTTTTAAAACAGGAACTCCATCAGAGGAAAATGTGGGCTCTGGTTCGCTGTTGATTGCCTTTTCGGCGTGTAGGCCCTCGCAGCTATCGCTTGCTGCACGAAGCGCTAGATTTTAATGATGGCGTTTAAAAGCCCCTTTGTGAAGAAAATCGAGAGGACGGTCATAAATATTAAGGGCGCACTAAGGCAGGGATAGCCTGTGGGCATTCTGCTATACAGTCAATCACAAAAGCTAAAGCTGCCTCTAGGAATGTTCTTTTCACGTCTCCACATTTATTATTTTATTTTTTTTAATTCCCGAAAGCATTTTGCATACAATTGGCGATCTGATGCAGCGTTCTGTCATGTTTCTTTCAGCACGCCTCTTTGATGCATGACATTTGCACCCTCGTTTTGGAGTAGTTATGCTGAAAATGTTCAAACGAATGAACTAATTAAGCAGAGAGAAAGCTTTAAAACAGAAGCGTATAAATGTCAGCAGTGTCCACTTCCATTCCACTTCAAATGCAGGAGGATTGTCCTGACGGTTTATCCATCACTTAAACACCATTATCCCTATTGCTTTTCTTTCTCCGTTTGTACACTGCTGCAGGGTTGAGCCTGAACATTCTGCCTCCAGACTGGAAGAGTCAGAATCCAGTTTGCTGACACACACAAGGATTTGGTTCCAGCTGTTGTTGACTCTCCAAAGAACAGACATAATGAACACTATGCATTTAGCTTAAATTATACAAGACAGTACATACTATATGAGACAATACAGACAATAAAGATTGAATAAGACAACAATATATGAGAGAGTATATGACAGATCAGTAATGTACATAAAGTATAAAAGTGCATGGTGGTGCAAATAGCAGTATTGTGCATCACATAGGATAACATATTGGGATGAAGTGAGAAGTAACTGTTTATAATGCAGTACTTATAGATATGAATCAGGGCATATCATTAAAGTCAGTTGTCTATAAGTGTTAATGAGTAATAAATAATAAAATCACATTATAATCACAAGAGAAAAAAGGTCATATATCTTTAATATGTGTTCAGTATTGTGCTAAATGCAAATTTTGAAGAGAAATTCGCACTTTTAAAGTACAAGGAGGACCTGGAGGTAGAAGTTCACAGTGCACACACACCCACTCACACACACACACCCACACTCACACACACACACATTGACACACAAAGCTAGTCAATTCTTTGAATGCAGATATTTAAAAACTAATTTGAAATTTGCACAAAAACACACAATTTGTCTTTATTTCAAAGTTCCAGGAAAA